>NW_007039967.1:260166-261162 GCF_000164805.1 Carlito syrichta | reverse complement strand
GGTGGCTCAGCCGGTAAACCCGTGCCTTTGGGAGGCTGAGGTGAGTGGATTGCCGGGTTCGAGACCCGCCTGGGCAACTGGGCGAGACCTCATCTTTACAATAAATCAAAAATGAGCCGGGTGTGGTAGCGTGCGCCTGTAGTTCCAGCTACTTGGAAGGCTGAGGTGGAAGGATCGCCGGAGCCCAGCAGGTAGAGGCTGCGGTGGCCGGGAGCGGCTGCTGCACTTGTCTGGGCGACAGAGTGAGACTCCAACTCAAAAAAAAAGAAAAACAAAATAACTTCAAATCATCCACATCTACACATAGGCATCAACATCTTCAAGTCTGGATATACGCCAAATGATGTTTGCCAGGGGCAGGTTAAAGATGCAGCTGTTGGCTGGACACTGTGGCTCACACCTGTAATCTCAGTGCTTTGGGAGGCCAAGGTGGAAGGATCACTTGAAGCTAGATGTTCAAGACCAGCCTGGGAAACATAGCAAGACTCCATCTCTACCAAAAAAAAAAATTTTTAAATTAGCCCAGGCATGGTAGCACACCTGCAGTCCTAGCTACTCTGGAGATTAAGGTGGAAAGATCACTTAAACCCAGGAAGTTTAAGATTACAGTGAGCTATGATTGCACCAATACACTCCAGTGGTGGAGACAGCAAGACCCAGTCTAAAATATGTGTGTGTGTGTGTGTGTGCGTGTGTGTGTGTGTGTGTGTGTGTGTGTGTGTGTGTGTATAAGTTTCTATAATAAAACTTAAAACTACTGGTGATTCTTTTATTACAGTAGAAATCTTGAGCCTTTTTTAAAAAAAAGTTTCATAGGTTAGAGGTGAGCCTGTTTTCACAGTAATCTATAAAACTGCTTGACAGCAAGTCCTTTTAATGTTATGACTAAACATTGGTGTGGTAGAAAAGCAGAGACTGTAGTGGCAGGATTGACCTGCCAGATATGTTGCCAGCTCCTTGACAACTTCAGACATTTTTTTTTTTTTTTTTTTTTTT
>NW_007039967.1:258103-260146 GCF_000164805.1 Carlito syrichta | reverse complement strand
GTGTGTGCGTGTGTGTGTGTGTGTGTGTGTGTGTGTGTGTGTGTGTATAAGTTACATTAGAGTGTATTATGACTTTAATATACTGCCTTTATTAAAAAGAAAAAACCTAATCAGGACTGTCTCCAGAAAATTAGGCCATATAGTTCCCACATATATACTGAAAGAACAGGAAGAGGATGGCATTGACCACTGAATGAATTATTCCCAACTTTCATTATGACAACATCTCAACAAATGTACTACAATGAGATCAGTACATTATTCTTTACTTTTAATGTAAACACCAACGTTGGTCACCCATCAACATCATACAAGGGCACATTTCACAGGTTTCATAATCAGATTTTTATTTTTTATTTATTTATTTATTTTTGTTTTCTTGAGTCAGAGTCTCAGGCGAGCCTTCTGCGACAGCTTCCCACATAGCTGGGACTACAGGAGCATGCTACCATGCCCAGCTAATTTTTTTATTTTTTGTAGAGACAAGGTCTCGCTATGTTGCCTATGCTGGTCTTGAACTCCGGGACCAAGCAGTCCTCTTATCTCGGCTTCCCAAAGTGCAGGGATTACACGAGTGAGCCACTGCACCTGGCCCTTAATCAAATGTTTAAATAATTACACGTAATAAAAACAAATCACAATAATAAAAACAAAACCTAGAAAACACAAGTATACTGCAGAAAATATAAAAATGTGATTTATTTATCTTATTTATCAAATGGTTAGCTACAAGGATACAATTTTTGCCATGGAGTTTAAGGTCATTTCATTTTTTGCCACAGTTACTTTTTCTGTTCATAGGCTAGAATCACAATCTTCTGTGTTTATCCATATTGAATTGATTGTTTACGTTTCACATGTTCGTTCACTTGAAAGTCATATTTTTTTCCTCACGATCACTGAAGCTCTGTAATAGAAAACATCATTGTCTTCATATATTTGAATAGTATCGATCACGGTTTTGAAAGTCTCTATGAGCGTATCTCGCATAAGTCTTGTTATGTGGGATCCTTCCGAAAGGTTCATGGTCATTGAAACAAGATTCAAAAACTTCATCAACTGCCCTTTTAGCTACTTCTTTGCTGATGTTCCTAACAGCCAGGATAGAAAGAATGGCTCTGTCTCGCACACAAGTCTAAAAAGAAGGAAAAGTACATGGCTTTAACTGTATATGAAAATTTAATCATGAAATAATACAGTTTAAATAATGTCTGAACCACAATTAAAATTAATTTCCTCTCATTATTTTACTAATTTCTGTCATTCCAAAGAAGAAAACAAAATTAACAAAGAAACATAACTTTTTTTTTTTTTTTGAGTTGGAGTCTTACTCTGTCACCTAGGCTGGAGTACAGTAGCACTCTCACAGCCACCGTAGCCTCAACCTGCTGGGCTCAGGACATCCTTCCACCTTCAGCCTTCCAAGTAGCTGGAACTACAGGCATGTGCCAGCAGGCCCAGCTAATTTTGTGATTTACTGTAGAGATGGGGTCTCACCAAGTTGCCCAGGTTGGTCTCAAACCCCTGGGCTCAGGCAATCCTCTCACCTCCACCTCCCAAAGTGCTGGGATTACAGGCATGAGCCACCATGTCCAGCAGAAATATAACTCTTAAATTGTGGAGCATGTTTAACTCAATCTAAAATTATTTAGACATAAGTAAGACCTCCATTTTCTCATGTTTTCCAATAATGTGAGCAGATGTCATTCTCTGAAGTTCTAGGCAGTGTCTGTCAAACAATATCTCCCTTTGTGCAAACTCACAAAAAAAGTCTACAAGCAAGGTTATGTTTGACTTTTTTCACAAGATTTCATTAAATTTGAAATATATTTCACTCTGTCCCTCTCTTCCCTAACTTTTCAGGTGACCAATGTTGGATAACCTTTCGAGAAGAGTACTCTCGAAAGTACCCTTTTACAAGAGAAAAAACAGCCAGGCTCGGTGGCTCAGCCTGTAATCCCGCACTTTGGGAGGCTGAGGTAAGAGGATTGCCTGAGCCCGCGGGTTCGAGACCTCATCTCTACAATAAATCAAAAATTAGCC
>NW_007039967.1:243670-258036 GCF_000164805.1 Carlito syrichta | reverse complement strand
GCCCAGCAGGTCGATGCTGCGGTGGCCGGGAGCGGCCACTGCACGCCAGTCTAGGCGACAGAGTGAGACTCCAACTCAAAAAAAAAGAAGAGAAAAAACACTTTTTTTCCCCTTTTCGTTGCATAAATATTAAAATTCTGTTCCTAAGAAAACAATTTATCTGACATTTGTAATGGAGCAGATGTCCCCAAGCTATGCTATCACACACTTCAGCCACACCATCCTCCTCTCTAGGCCGTACTGATGGGCACATACTTCCACCCTCTCCACTGAGAGCCAGAACACACAGGGTTTCCCAGAGAAGCAGGGATTTAAGGACACAGAAGATCCAGTACGAGACAACTCAATGGCATTTCTCTGAGCTGACTCAGCACAGGCTAAAAGTCCCACAGTCCAAGCAAAGCTGTCATCCTCTCAGGCTGCAGGCTTATCCAGCCCCCCGTCCGGAAGTTCACGGTGTCCCTCAACAGCTCACTGGGACTCTCCGCCCTCCACCCCAGGGTTGAATTACTCTCTCTCTCTCCAAGGGCCTTCCTGCTGTTCCAAGCCTCTCCTTTTTCATTAATTTGAAACTGATACCCAGATGCTCACGTATGTCACAAATGGGCCCAGCAAGCCCTTCCCACAGAAAATCTCTGGTCAGCCTTTCTCCCAAGTGTGGCCACAGGCCCTGGGTTGCTGTGGGCAGAACTGCTCACATTCCATAATCATCCACAAGTTCCCCATGCCTCTCCCCACATCCCTCTATCATGGATCTCATGGCTTTCTAGCAGGATAATCTTGCCTTAAACAGTTTTCTTTTCTGTTGTTTGCTTTTGTTTTGCTCTGTTAACAAAATCCCTCTCAGCTAAGCTCTTTGTAATCAAGTTCACGCCAACCCAAAGCTTTTCAATCACATTAGACAGTCTTTGAAGGTGCACTGACACACAGTCATGACCTGTGCTGCAATAGAGCCTCTGTTCTGATAGGGATGATGCTTTCTGTCTCCAGAACAGTATGGCCAAGTCAAAACATGATCCAAGGCTGTTAGGATAACAGTAAGCCAGACCATGACTTCACTTTCACCCTTATTCACCCCTGTCCAGAAGTATGCCACCCAGATCATAGCCCCTTTCTTTATAAAAATCTCTCACACTCTCCATCAGATACATAGCTTGCCCATAAAGTAGAACTAAATCCCGTCTACTTTGTTATCAAATGGAACACATTTTGTATTCTTTTCATATACACAGTACTTTCAAATTTCGAACACTAAATGTACTTCTCATTTCTTTATTCATTATTTCCATTCAAAACCCTCTTGAGGGGAGGTGACATGTTCGTTTTTACCTGATGGTGTCGTTTCAATCCAAAGTGAAACCTGAATATTTCGTTTACCAGTGAGCAGTCTCCACTAAGGTTAGCAGCTCGAACCTATCACAAAGACAAGAGACAGATGAAAAGCCATGCTCATGCTCTGTAAATCTTTACAAAGCAACCACCTTCTAACAATTAAAAAAGAATATAAAATTAGCATGTTTTTCTGAAAACAGAGTATTTTGCCTTCTACAAAAATAAGATTTCTTAGCCAGGCTCAGTGGCTCAGCCTGTAATCCCGCGCCTTTGGGAGGCTGAGGTGAGTGGATTGCCTGAGCCCGCGGGTTCGAGACCCGCCTGGGCAGCAAGACCTCATCTCTACAATAAAATCAAAAAATTAGCCGGGTGTGGTAGCGCGTGCCTGTGGTTCTGGCTACTCAGAAGGCTGAGGCGGAAGGATCGCCAGAGCCCAGCAGGTCGAGGCTGCGGTGGCCGGGAGCGGCCACTGCACACCAGCCTGGGCAACAGAGTGAGACTCCAACTCAAAAAAAAAAAAAGATTTCTTTTAAAAGAATTTTTTAAACTCACTGACAACAAGAGCAGATCCATGGAGACAATGCCAAATACACTGGGGGAAAGTTCTCAACATGACACCATAGCCTTGCTGACAGAACTAATTTCTTTGAAACCAAAAGTCAGAGACTTGGACCTCAGAGTTACAGTCCACACTCCCTACAAGATACAAACACTTCCAGAAATCACCAGAAGGACTTCAAGAAGCAAAGTGAGTTTCCATGTAAGCCTAAAACTGAATGTACTAATATCCAAGACACATTGAGCATATGACCCCTCTCAGCCCTGGCCAAATCTCTCTTGACCTTCTCTCATACCTGTGTGAGCTCAGGGCCTTCTTCTAGGGCCTTAACTGTCCTATGAGCAATTAAGTGTTACAAAGCACAAAGAATCAAGAACATTCAGCCAGGCATGGTGGCTCATGCCAATAACCCCAGTGCTTTGAGATGCCAAGGAAGGAAGATCACTTGAGCCCAGAAGTTCAAGGCCAGTCTGGGCATCATCGTGAGATCCCATCTGTACAAATAAACAAACAACAAACAAAAATTATCCAGGTGTGGAGGTACACACCTGTGGTGCCAGCTAGTTGGTAGGCTGAGGAGGGAGGATCCCTTGAGCCCAGGAGTTGAAGACTGCTATGAGCCATGATCATGCCACTGCACTCCAGCCTGGGCAACAGAGTGAGACCCTGACTCAAAAAAAAAAATATATATATATATATATATATTTATATATATATATGTGTGTGTGTGTATGTGTATATATATAATTTGGAATATTCCAAATTATAAGCATGACAGTCTGAAGCTAGGGTATATTTTCTAATTTACATTTGCTTAAGGTAAAAATGTCCTAATTTACTATATTTTAATAGATGAAAAAGTCTTAAATGACCCACATAGACTCCACAGGCAATTTGCCACATTTTTGCAAATTCACTGCAAACAGAACAGCCCACTTCTTGTTACTTCTATGGAACGTAGCCTCACTCCTCTGAGGCACTCAAGGTACTTAACACACTTTGACCAGCTAACAGGCACAAATTCTCAGGGTATCTGAGAGATCTAGTTAAAAACTCAGGTTTCAGTCTACTCATGAAATAATATGAATTATAATTAGATGCAGTGGGGTCACTTACTAATTTCAAGAGAAAGAGAAAATAACCTAAGTTACTATGTATAAGCTTGAAATTTATCCTAGTTTTTAACTTCTCACTACATTGTGCTCTTCAATTAATGAGAACCAAGTAAGAAATACATCCACTCCCTAGGAACATATATATGGATATAGACGTCTCAGAGCAATCCAAAGTACATAAATATAATAAATATCTTTTTATGTTCTATTTTTGAGACTAAATGTTATTACTCTAGTGCAAGCAAGGAGCTTTACCTATGGAAGGTGGCACAGCAAACTAGTTACAATCCCAGGTTGTGATCCAGCCTCCGCCAATTACTAGCTTTGGAATCTAAACAACTGCCTCACTTTCCACGTACACAAAAAAGAGGATAATAATAGTATCCACTCAGTGAGTTGCTGTGAAGATTAAATAAGAACATACAAACAGTGTTGGACACACAGCCCTCGTAAATGTTAATTATTATTGTTATATATTTTATCTCATAGGAAAAATTAATCATTTGTTACTAAAGTCAGTCATCACTATCACTACAGCTTAAAGGTTATATTTAACACAATTCTAAAAAGATACTTAAAATTTGTATGTTGGCCGGGCATGGTGGCTCAAGTCTGTAATCCCAGCACTTTGGGAGGTGGAGGTGAGAGGACTGCCTGAGCCCAGGAGTTCGAGACCAGCTTGGGTAACTGGGGAGACCCCATCTCTACAATATATCAAAAAAAAAAAATTAGCTGGGCATGGTAGCATGCACCTACAGTTCCTGCTACTTGGAAGGCTGAGGCGGAAGGATCACCTGAGTCCAACAGATCAACATCAGGGTGGCTGTGGGCGAGCCACTGTACTCCAGCCTGGGCATCAAAAAAACAAAGTTTTATCTCACAAATTCAATATTAGCTAAAAACAGAAATTCAAGGCTATGGAGGAACTATGACAGCAAGAAAAGAAAAAAGTTTAAATAAATCATACTCGAATAAAATGTTAGAACACAGAGTGTTGTGGGGAAAATTTCAATGACATCCGCGGTAAAACTCACCTCTGAGCAGGCCAAATGTCGGATGTTGGTGAACCAGTCAACATGAGCTCGGCAATGATCAAATGCATGAATGAGCTCGTGGGTGACCACTCTGTTCATGTGGGCTTGATTTCGGATATTATTCTGGCACAAAACAATCTAGGAGGCATCAAAATAAGAGAAGTTCCGTGATTTCCAAATCTGCTTTTACTGTGTAGATTCCGCCTTCTCTCGCACGCGACCATAGCCCCCTTCCACAGCTCACCTGCCTGGAACACCTCCACCCACTCCTCTCCCTCGACCATATCTACCCATGGGCCAAGTTCCAGTCCTAGGTGTACGTGCACCCTTAGACTTCCCAGTGACTAACTTCTCTCTCTGGATGACAACAGCACTTAGACTAAGGACATTGATTCACATACTGTCCTCCCTGAGTTGCTCGTGGAGTCTGTCTTAGACTCCACGGCACTGTGGTTAAGAAAGCAGGTCTCAGAATAAAGCAGACAGACTCAAAATCCAGCTCCAGCCCTTACCAATGCGGTGACCTTGGGCAAGTTTCTTAACTTCCCTGTTCCTCAGTTTCCTCAACTATAAAAAGGAGATCATGAGAGTACCTACCTCATAGAACTGTGAGAATTAAATGACAATAATGTAAAAAATACTTCTTATCAAATTTCTGAAGGAGCAATGAATAAACAATGAATGACCACCACTGTCCTCATTCTACCAGAATGAAGGGAAAATCCTCAGAAAGACATTCAGAAACAAGTGCAAAAAGCCAATGACACACCGAGCAGGATCCTATAAGAATAAGAGAGAGATGAGGGTTCCTAACAGCAAGAGCAGCCATTTATTGTGTGCTTACTATGTGCCAGACACTAGGGTACAGGCCAGATATTCTATATACTTTCCTTTAACATTCATTTATTCAACTAATAGTTACTGAGACCTAACAGTCGATGTATAATCTACTAATGGAGATAGAAACTAATCAAGTACTTACCAAAAGGTTTAAACACATGCAGTGACAGCTGTCATGAAGAAAAGCCTGGGTTGCCATAAGTACATACAATGAGAACGCCTGACCTGGTCTGGAGGGTGGGGAGAGGCCTGTCTGCAGAGGGAATGCTTGAACTGGAATATAACAGGTGAATGGGAATGAAATTTGAGGTAAGCAGGGGACGGGAGTATTCCAGACAGAGAGAACAACATGCAGAGGGTAGGGGAAGGGCTGAAAGAACAGAATGTTCGCAAAGCTGAGAGCAGGGCCACAGAGCTACAGTACAGAAGCGAGGTGGTAGGCCACAGCTAGGCTGGTGGGGTCAGCAGGGGCCAAGTCAGCGAAGACCCCGTGATTACTCTGAGAGCAGTGAAGCCACCAAAAGGGAGTGCTGAAACAGGGGAGTGCTTTTGTTTTTATTTTGTTTTTGTCCTTTTAACTATAGTCGGAAGGATAGGTAGGAGATGACTAAGACTGGATGCAGGAAACTAGTTGAAGGCTAGAGACACCGGCACCTGAGTTAGAATGGGGGAGCTAAAAGAAGTATTTAAGAGGTAAGCTCAATGCAATTCAGTGATTGAGAGAATCTGGGGAAGGAACCAGGCGTATCAAGGATGATCTGTCAGTGTCAGGCTTGGGTAACAGGATGGCTGGTAATACCATCCACTGAGATTCGCAAAACTTAAAGACCAGACTGGGTGGGGGTGAGGGATGGTAAAAATTATGAATTCAGGCTTGGACATAAAGCGCCTTTAAGACATGCAAGCAGGCCGGGCTCGGTGGCACAGCCTGTAATCCCAGCACTTTGGGAGGCTGAGGCGAGTGGATTGCCTGAGCCATGAGTTCGAGATCAGCCCGGGCAACTTGGTAAGACTTCGTCTCTACAATAAATCAAAAACTAGCCGGGCGTGGTAGCGCATGCCTGTAGTTCTGGCTACTTGGAAGGCTGAGGCAGGAGGATCACCGGAGCCCAGCAGGTCGAGGCTGCGGTGGCCGGGAGCGTGCCACTGCACTCCAGTCTGGGCGACAGATTGAAACGCCAACTCAAAGAAAGAAAAAAAAGAAATGCAAGCAGAGGTGTTAAGTGGGTACTTGGATATATGGAATGAGGGACTTAAAAGAAAACTCTGACCTAGGAAAACTAATGAGATCCCCTTGGCAGAATACAGAGTAAAAAAAGAAGGGGCGCTAACACCAAGGACTGAAGGGCTTCAACATTTAAGGGCCGGTAGAGGAAGGTAAGCTGGCAAAGGAACAGCCAAAAGAGTGTTGTGTGCTAGAAACAAAGGCAGTTCCAGCGAAAGGCAAGTGGATGTCTGCTATATGACCCAGCAATCCTGCTCCTGGGCATATACCTTAGAGAAACTCTTGCAAATGTACACTAGGAGTGAAGGTCAAGAATATTCATACAGCATTGTTCACATAACAAAGCGGGAAACAATTCATATTAGATTAAATTGTAACATAAACACACAATGGAATACTATACATCAGTGAAACTAAATAAATCAGACAGGTACACAGAACAACATGAAAGAATCACACAAATAATGTGGAACAAAAGAATTTAAGTTAGGCCCAGCGCAGAGGCTCAAGCCTGTAATCCCAGCACTTTGGGAGGCCGAGGCAAGAGGAATGCCTGAGCTCAGGGGTTCAAGACCAGCCTGGGCAACTTGGCAAGACGTCATCTCTACAATAAAAAAATTTTTAAAATTAGCCAGGAGTGGTAGCACACAGCTGTAGTTGCAGCTATTTGGAAAGCTGAGGCAGAAGGATCGCCAGAGCCCAGCTGGGCAACAAAGTGAGACTCCAACTCAAAAAAAAAGAATTAAGTTACAGGAGACTATTTACTATATAATTTCATAATATTACATAATGCAGTATATTCACAATATTCATATGAGTTCAAAGCATTCCATGTATAAAGCTCAAAAGCAAACAAATAAATAACACCTTGTTGGACTTTATATGCAGATGGTAAAACCCTTCAGAAAAGCAGGGACTGATTACAAAAGTCAAGATAAGGACGGCAGAGCAATATGATTCACAGGAACACATGGGCTTCTGAGTTCTGGCAATGTTCTACTTTTCAGATCTGGGCGACAAGGACACAGTTGTTCATTTTATTATTAGTGAAAGTGTATATACAGGTATTTTATTCCTCTGTATGGATGAGATACTTAATTTTTAAAAAACTTTTTTGAGTTGGAGTCTCACTCTGTCGCCCAGGCTGCAGTGCAGTGGCACGCTCACGGCCACCGCAGCCTCGACCTTCTGCGCTCCAGCGATCCTTCCACTTCGATCTTCCAAGTAGCCAGAACTACAAGTGTATATTATCACGCCCAGCTGATTTTTTTTAATTTATTGTAGAAACAAAGCCTTACCAAGTTGCCTGGGCTGGTCTCGAACCCACGGGCTCAGGTAATCCACTCACCTCGGCTTCCCAAAGTGCTGGGATTACAGACTGAGCCACCAAGTCCAGCCTAATAAAAACTTTAATTAAAAAAAAAATAAAAGGACACAGTACCAACTGTGTTCAACTGCCAACAATGTAGATAAAAGTTCAAGATGTGTGCTTTATTTAACCCCAGGGGACAGAGAAGGGGTTGAACTTACCAAGAGCCATTTTGAGAGCTACAGATACTATGATCACCAATTTACAAATGAGGAAACCGAGAATAAGAAAAATAACTGCCCAAGCCCCACAGTTAATAAGCAGGGAAGCTAGGATTTGAACTCAAGTCTTTCTGACTCTACAGTCCAGATCTCTCACCCCTGTTCTATATTGCCACTTGCCATAATTCCTGTAAAAAAGTTAAGAATAAACACACAAAATTCTCCAGCAGGAAACAGTGAAGTCTAGTTAAATATGAGTTACATATTCAAGTTGGAAATAGTTACTTATAATACCATCTACCCTCATCATATGACCCAGTCCATCTACCACCTCTAAGACGCTGTCAAAACCCACCAGTGACTTAAAACCAATAATGAAATGTACAGAATGCCTACTATGGGCCAGACGCTTTACAAGAGACATCTCATTTCATTCTCATCATCACTCTGTAAGACAGATACACCAGGCTCAGTGGCTCAGCCTGTAATCCCGCGCTTTGGGAGGCTGAGGTGAGTGGATTGCCTGAGCCCACAGGTTTGAGACCCACCCGGGCAACTTGGTGAGCCCTCATCTCTACAATAAATCAAAAATTAGCCAGGTGTGGTAGCACATGCCTGTAGTTCCGGTTACTTGGAAGGCTGAGGCGGAAGGATCACCAGAGCCCAACAGGTCGAGGCTGCAGTGGCCACGAGTGACCACTGCACTCCAGTCTGGGTGACAGAGTGAGACTCCAACTCAAAAAAAAGAAAAAAGAAAAGAAAAACATAGATACAATCACTACTCATATTTTACAGATGAAAAGACACCCCAATCAAAAATTTCACAGGTGGTATCACTTCTCACTGTGCAGAGCTAACACCCTTCTGTTGAGCATTCAACGACTCCCGCTGCAAGGCTCACCTTTCTTTCCAATCCTGTTGCCCCTACTCCCCATGTGTTCCTGCCCTCCAGTTAGACAAGACAGCATGCCACTCCCCAGACGTACTAGTGTGGTTTCCCAGCACACCACTTTTGCCCATGCCACCCCTGCTCTGCCTGAGGAGGTTATGTATTCTCTAGCTGAACCTGCTGGCATCTTTCAGTCAATCACATAGCAGTCCCACTGTGGTAATCAAACCCACCTCAAACAGTTTAGCCTGCCTCAAGTTTTCTGACCGCCCATGTTCATGTCTTATCTTCCCTGTGAAAGTGTAAACACCTCAAGAGTAAGGACCAGGATGAATTCATCTTTTGAGTCCTACACGAAGTCTACCAAATAGAAGGTCCAGCGAGTGGAAGATGCTCAGTTAATATCAGGAGAGAGGATTCAGGGAAGGAAACAGTTTGGGGAAAATGCCTACCTGAGATGTTGAAGCATCGAAACCTCCACTGACATTTCCATTACAATCTTCACAAGAAAAGTGTCTTTCTTTGTCAACAGCACTAAAAGGCAAAAATAACAGGACAATGTCCAGAAGCAGTATGCATGTGGAAAACGGCCCTGGGCCAGGCCTCGGGAGACCCTCCACCATATGGTAAGTCCCACCCACCTCCACCACTAACACAAGCGAAACCTTAGGAAAGCAACTTAACACCTTCAAGACTCAGTTTCCTCATCTGTAAAATAAAAAGCCTGTCTCTGCAAAATCCATCCAAGCTCAAATTCGATGATATGATTCCATAAAGCATTTGGTCAACTGATGAAGACCACAGTGGAAGTATGTTGTAGTCCCTTGCCCCTGGGCCAGAGGGTTAAGAATTGGATATCGGCCGCCATTGCTTTACTAGACTCTGGTGTGGTCATGTGCTCTTTGAGCTGTGGCTACTGCCGTGTTTACTAAGCTCTGGCCCCCTCACCTACCTTGAAGAGGTGAATCCTCGTTCTTTCCCTCTCACTTACTTTCTAAATAAATTATATATTCTAATCTAAAAAAAAAAGAACTGGATATCAGAAGTCACTTCCTTTAATCCTCTCAAAATTATATAACATCTGGAAGGTTCCTAGTAACAAGTTGAGATTTCTTCCCCTGTAAGAACAATGGCCAGGCTGGTGTAGTAGAAAGGCCAAGTTTGGTAATTACTTACAAGAAAGATTTTGAATATTGTCTTTACTAATTACCCAAGGTGAATGGTAGAGCCAGAAACTGAGTTAGGGGAGAAGATACCCAAAGAGAACAAGGCCTGCCTGAAGACAACGTGGCCAGTCACCACCAATTACCCTATGGAAAGGGCTCCATGACCTGAAGTGAGAAATCTTAAGCAGTTCTGGTTTTTTGGTTTTTGTTTTTAATAGCCATAACATAGAGCACCACTTTGAAAAGATTTACTTACCAGCCTGAATGCTTCATAGCATCGAGTAGAAGTCTGACATACGGATCTAAAAAAAGATTGATTCCATTAAGCAAGCTAGTCAGAAAAAGTAGCACCAGATAAATTCCCCAAATAGCAGTATACTATCGAAAAGCAACTCACAAATTATAATGGAGTAATACTATCTTACAATTCATAAAAATAGAAAGGCAAGCTTAAATTAACATCAAAGTAAATCTTAACTGAAATAAAACACTAATATAAATACCAAGATGGTATCACCACCAAGCGTCTTAATATCAAATATGCTATTAAAGGTCCTTTTCAGTTAAATGATCAGACACATTATATTACAGTATAGACCAAAAGACTGCGGGAATTTGGCGCCACATTCCTAGAAGTGAACAATGGCACAGTATCCAGATTTGAGGAAGGCAATAGTCACTCTGTTCTCCGTCCTGGTCAGTCCACAAGAACACCATGTCACATGCCGCGTATCCACTTTAAATGGGACCTGCCATTGAAAGCCCTGCCACAATAGTGCGGGACTGTGTTTGGTAAGAAGCAAGAGAGGCTTTTGGGGTTTGGGAAGACAAAGACTTAACTAGGACTATAGTAGCTTCGAGTGCTGAAGGGATGCAATGTGGCTCAATTCATATTTCTTGGAGCCAGGTGCGGTGGCTCACACCTGCAATCCCGGCACTCTGGGAGGCCAAGGTGGGAGGACTGCTTGAGACCAGCAGGAGCAACATTCTGAGACCTCATCTCTACAAAAAAATCAAAAAATTAGCCAGGTGTGGTGGCATGCACCTGTAGTCCCAGCTACTCAGAAGGCTGAGGAGAAGGATCGCCTGGGCTCAGGAAGTCGAGGCAGGAGTATCACTTCAGAACAACAACAAAAATATTTCTTCAAAGGACAAAGCAAGGACCAAAGGGTAGAGGTTACGTGTGGCAGATTTCAACTCAGTATGAGACAGGATTTTTCCAACAAGTAAAGCTGTTGAAACAATACAGGAGATTCGAAGAGCCTCAAAGAACACACCAGGCGCGGTGGCTCATGCCTGTAATCCAGGCACTTTGGGAGGCAGAGGCAAGAGGACTGCCTAAGTCCAGGGGTTGGAGTCCAGCCTGGGCAACTTGGTGAGACCTTGTCTCTACAATAAATGAAAAAATTAGCCAGGCGTGATGGTGTATGCCTATAGTTCCAGCTTCTCAGAAGGCTGAGGAGGAAGGATCACCTGAGCCCAGCAGGTCGAGGCTGTGGTGGCTGTGAGCGTGCCACTGCACTCCAGCCTGGACAACACAGTGAGACTCCTACTCAAAAAAAAAAAAAAGAGGCCAGGCACGGTGGCTCAGCCTGTAATCCCACCACTTTGGGACACCGAGGCAAGAGAACTGCCTGAGCCCGGGAGTTCGAGACCAGCCCGGGCAACTTGGCAAGACCTCATCTCTACAATAGATCAAAAAATGAGCCAGGCATGGTAGCATCCACTTGTAGTTCCAGCTACTTGGAAGGCTGAGGCAGAAGGCTAGCCTGAGCCCAGCAGATCGCGGGTGCGGTGGCCGTGAGCATGCCACTGTACTCCAGCCTGGGCAACAAGAGTGAGATTCCAACTCAAAAAAAAAAAAAAAAAAATGATCTGCTCCAGGAGAAATCTATGAACCAACTGGTAAGAGATGGCACAGAGGTTTCCCTGTACGGGGATGGGGAGGCCTAGATTCCTAAAGGCCCTTCCACTCCCAAGACCCTATGGGCCTGTGACTATTACAAGAAAAGCAGAGTAGACTCAAGCACCTCTAATATCAACTTTTCAGTCAGGCGTCTTACCTGAGAGCATAAATGAACAGCAAGCTATATGACATAACACAAGAAGGCAGAAACATAAAAGGAAACAAGATTCTAAAAAAATGTTGAGAGTAAAAACAGCTGAGTAAAGGTAGCGTGGGATGAGAAAGTTAAGTACAGGTTACTTACTGCTTTACTAATCTGCCCTCTTGTAAAAGTGTTAACAGTAGAATACTTAATTGTTAATAATAAGTATTATTAATTGAGCACAAAACAGGTATCAGGCACCATATTAACGCATTATTCATGCAATTAACAGAATTTTACGATTCTCTCTGAAATGGCTCCAGAAGTCTGTAGTCCCCTTACTTTAAAAAAAAAATGCAGCAGGGCTCGGTGGCTCAGCCTGTAATCTTGCGCCTTTGGGAGGCTGAGGTGAGTGGATTGCCTGAGCCCACGGGTTGGAGACCCGCCTGGGCAGCGAGACCTCATCTTTACAAAAATCAGCCGGGCGTGGTAGCACATGCCTGTAATTCTGGTTACTTGGAAGGCTGAGGCAGAAGGATCGCCGGAGCCCAGCAGGTCAAGGCTGCGGTGGCCGGGAGCGGCAACTGCACTTCAGTCTGGGCGATAGAGTGAGACTCCAACTCAAAAAAAAAAAAAAAAAATGCAGGTATCACCGTTGTTTGTGTTACTTCACAAAGGACCTGCAACAGTATTTAGAATTTGCTTTGAAGAAAAAAAAAGGTCTCCCATGAGGCCTGGTTTCTCCCACTCCCCCTGCCCAGAGACAAGATGTTAAAGCTGCAAGTTGATGCTTTAGTACCACCAATAGCCCTCCTGGCAGCCCTCTCTGGACAGGCTGAGGTCTACTGGTTCCTATTGGGGTTCACCTTCCTCGATCCTATTTCAACAGTGGCTCTTCCACTCTAAAGACAGCCACCTTCCACTCCTGATAAGCTGGCACTTCACATTCATAAACGCTTTCTTCACAACAACCCCAAGAGAGGAATTTTATCTCCCTTTTTTTACAGACAAGGATAGAGGTGATCAGAGGGGCTAAGCCACTCTTCCAGACCTAATAAGAAACAGGATGAGCACGCTTGGCTCACTCTGCAACCCGTGTTCCTTCCACTGCATTCCACTTTGAAACACCCAGGAGGCACTCAAGACATATTTTTCTGGCCAATACAATATCATCATTCTCCCTCTGCCTTCTACCTCCCTTCCCCCTCCCACCTCACCTGAGTGTCTCTTCAGGCAGGTAATCACAAGAAGGTTGGAAAATCTTTGGGCGGTTGCTTTTAAACTGTGGCCAGCTATGAAATAGCGACCTGGCTTTGGAACAAGCACAGATAAGACTTTGATGTTCTAGACGTATCTGAAGTCAGCCAGGGAAGTCTATGTCATTGTAAAGGTGTTAGGAAATCTTCTCCGGGGCCATGTCCCTGCGACTGGGGAAATGGGTGGGTGGGCAGTTGTGTGTCCCTATTTAACCCACAAGCAGTGGTTCTTAATCTTTGGAGGGCCACTGATCTCTCTGAGAATACGATGAAGCTGTGCACTTTATCCCCAGAAAAAAATGCACTTAGGCACATGAGCGCGTGCACACACACACACACACACACACACACACACACGATTTCACAGGCCACGTCAGGGATTTCTACTCTGATGCCCATTCAGGCATGCAGGTTAAGAACCCCTTCCAAGGAAGGGCAGTTTTGTGGTTTTTGCACAGCCCGCGGGAGGTATGCCTTAATTAATCTTAAAATTCTGCCTCACCCTTGCCTTAGGGCCACCGTGTCGCTGCATAACTTACGTAAACGACCAGAGGACCTGTCAGCGCAGTGAGGGTGACCCAAAAGGCCAAACTCCCAGCCCGACTTCTCGTCCATGCCACAAGCGAGACAGCGCCGAAAGGGGAAACTGAGGCCAAGGCCCCACTCCGCCCCTGCGCCGAGGTTGCTGAACCCACCGTCCCCCGGCCCCGCCCACCCGGCCGCAGCCGGCCCCGGCACCTACTCGTCTCCAGCGTCTCGAGGAGCATGGGCTGGCACTGCGGGCTGGGGGCGAAGAGGCTGGCGAGGAGCCCTGACTGGGGGCCCCCCTGGGCCGGGCGCTCGGGGGGCGCCTGGCGGGAGGAGTGTGGCTGCTGCGGCGGCTCCCCCGCGAGGCCCGGCCCGCTCGCGTCCGGAGGGCCCGCCATGCAGCCCGCAGCGCGCGGCGCCGCTTCCGCCCGGCTAGAGCGGCGGGGCATGAACCAGGGAAGGGCACCTCCCTGCCGCCCAGGCCCCGCCTCCTCGGGGCGGACCCGCAGCCAGGCTGGGCGGAGGACGTCGGGCGGGAGGGGGCGCCGTGGAGGGGCGGGGCCGGAGGGGGCGGGGCGACGAGGGGGCGGGGTCACCGAGACGCGGAGAGGGGCGAGGGGAGCGGTGTGGGGAGAGGCGTGGGGCGGGGCCGTAGGGAGCGTTGCTAGAGGGTAGGGCGAAGCAAGAGGCGCGGGGCGGGGCCATAGGGGGCTGGGCTAGAGGGCGAGGAGAGAGGCGCGGCACGATAGGCGTGGGCGGGACGAGAGACCCGGGGACAGGCGAGGGGCGCGGTGAGGCGAGATGTGTGGGCGGAGCCATAAGGGGGAGGGGCGGGGCGAGGGGG
>NW_007039967.1:236125-243650 GCF_000164805.1 Carlito syrichta | reverse complement strand
AGGCGGGGCGAGAGGCGTGGTGTAGTGGGATGCGCGGGGCGGGGCCTGGGCTCTGGCGGGCGGAGCTCGGTCTGGCAACTGTCTTCGCAGGCGACACCTGGGCTGCTGACACCCTTCGCTGCCGACCCCATAAGCGTCTTCCCGCTGCCTGCTGGCTGCTAAAGGTGTCCCACTCCTTCCTCACCTCCTGGCCGACAGTGGCCACTAAATCGAGTCCCCTCCCACTTGCCTTGCCTTGGTCTCGGGCAGGCCAGTGGCCACTTCTGGCCCACCCCTTTCCTGACCCCAGCCATCCCTCTGATCCACTCCACCCAAGGATGCCCCAAACTATATGGAAAGCAGCGTTTTAAAAAAACGTTTGAAAACTATAAAGAATGAGTAGTGCCATCAAAACCTTAAAATGTAGGAACCAACTACTTTTTTCTGCCCATCTGGACCATTCGCTCACCTTACTCTCTTGCTACCCCAAATAACTCTCTGGTAAAACATAACCGGTTTACTTCTACCTCCAAGCCTTAATCCATTCTTCTACTTCTATCTTAAAGCCCCTTTCCTCAGCCCCTATGATTGGGGCTCAGGTGGGCTTTCCCAGATATCTTAATCAAAATTAATGTCTCCTGATCTCCCAATGTACAAACTGCTTTGCGCCTGTTATTGCCTTTTTTTTTTTTTTTTTTTGAGTTAGAGTCTCACTCTGTCGCCAGAGTGGGGTGCAGTGGCCGCTCCCGGCCACCACAGCCTCGACCTGCTGGGCTCCGGCGATCCTTCCACCTCAGCCTTCAAAGTATGATTTTTTTATTTATTGTAGAGATGAGGTCTTGCTGCCCAGGCGGGTCTCGAACCCGCAGGCTCAGGCAATCCACTCACCTCAGCCTCCCAAAGGCGCAGGATTACAGGCTGAGCCACCCAGCCCAGCTTGTTATTGCTTTCATCACAGGCTGCCAGGTTTTATCTAATTTGTGTGTTTCTCTTTTTCCACTAAATTATTCAGCACCTACTATGATGGGCTGGGTAGGGCGATAAGAGACTTAGGAAACAGAGGTAATAAGAAAATTGCTAAAGCTAAGGAACAGCATGTGGCTTACTAGAAAACATCTGAATAATACAGGCTCATAGAAAAAAGAAAAAAAAATACAGGCTCACATGGACTTGAGGATTATGAACAGTGCCTTTTGTGTCACAGATGCTCAATAAATGTCTAAATTGGGTGGGACACTAAGATTATTCAGTCGAAATCTTATAAAAATATGAGTTACTCCTATGTACATAGACTGCTAAAGCTAGAAGTCAAAAAAGTAGCTGCTTAAATAAGTAGCTCAGCCGGGCTCGGTGGCTCAGCCTGTTGGGAGGCTGAGGTGAGTGGATTGACTGAGCCCGCGGGTTCGAGACCCGCCTGGGCAGCGAGACCTCATCTCTACAATAAATCAAAAAAAATCAGCCAGGCGTGGTAGCGCATGCCTGTAATTCCAGCTACTCAGAAGGCTGAGGGAGAAGGATCTCCGGAGCCCAGCAGGTCGAGACTGCGGTGGCCGGGAGCAGCCACTGCACTCCAGTCTGGGCGACAGAGTGAGACTCCAACTCAAAAAAAAAAAAAAAAAGTAGCTCACCTTGGATACATTATTTCTAATCCTCACTACAACCTTGTAAAGTATTATTATACAGAATTTGCAAATAAGGAAAGTGGGCTTAGCAAAATTACAAAATGTATCCAGGACCACACAACTAACTTTCAATCTATAGAACTAAAATGTACACATATGGAAAACTAAACCATTACAAGTTAGCGTCATTAACTTAGAATACGAGACCTCATCTCTACAATAAAATCAAAAAATCAGCCGGACGTGGTAGCGCATGCCTGTAATTCCGGCTACTCGGAAGGCTGAGGTGGAAGGATCCCCGGGGCCCAGCAGGTTGAGGCTGCGGTGGCTGGGAGCGGCCACTGCACTCCAGTTTGGGCACCAGAGTGAGACTCCAACTCAAAACAAAAAACAAAAAAAACGTAGAATACTGAAGGAAGGCTAGGTAGGGAAGATGGGACCTGAAATGGACTGTAGCTTATAAACACTTGAAATATTATTTGAACTTTTATGCCTTTTAAAAATGGACTCATGGGGTACACGAGCAGTTTTATTACATAGATGTATTGCCTAGTGGTGAAGTGTGGGCTTCTGGTGTATCCATCACCCGAATAGTGAGTATGGTACCCAGTAGGTAATTTTTCAACCCCCAGCCTCCTCCTACCCTCCTCCCTTTTGCAGTGTCCATTATTCCCCTCTGTATGTCCATGTGTACCCATTGTTTAGCTCCCACTAATGAGAACAAGTGGTATCTGATTTTATTTCTGTTTCATTTCTCTGAGGATAATAACTTCCAGCTCCATCTAGGTTGCTGCAAAACACATCATTTCATTATTTTTTGTGGCTGTGTAGTATTCCATGGTGTACATACAACACATTTTCCATATCTAATCATCTGTCAGTGAACACTTAGGTTGATTCTTTGCTATTTTGAATAGTATTTGAATAAACATACAAGTGCAGGTGTATTTTTAATGTTACTATTTATTTTCCTTTGGATAGCTACCAAGGAGTGGGATTGCTGGGTTGAATGGTAGTTCTATTTTTCCTTATTTGAAAAATCTCCATACTGCTTTTCATAGAGGTTGTACTAATTTACAGTCCCACCAATAGGTGTATAATAAACATTCCCCTTTCTCCACATCCGCACCATCTGTTGTTAGTTCTGACTTTTTAATAATAGCTATTCTGACTGGTGTGAGATGGTATCTCACTGTTCTTTTAATTTGCATTTCTCTGATGATTAGAGACCTTGAGCATGTTTTCATGTGTTTTGGCTGCTTGTATATCTTTTGAGAAATGTCTGTCCTTTGCCCACTTTTCAATGGAGTTGTTTCTTCTTGTTGTTTGGGGTCCTTGCAGATTCTAAATATTAATCCTCTGTTGAATGCATAGTTTGCAAATATTTTCTCCCATTCCATAGGTTGTCTACTTACTCGTTTTTGTTTGTTTGTTTGTTTTGCTATGCAGAAGCTCTTTAACCAAGTACCATTTGTGCATTTTTGGTTTTTGTTGCATTTGCTTTTGAGATCTTAGTCATAAATTATTTGCCTAAGCCAATGCTCAGAACAGTTTTTCCTAGGTTTTCTTCTAGGATTTTCATATGTTCAGTTCTTACAAATAAGTCTTTAATCCATCTTGGGTTAATATTTGTATATGGTGAGAGATAGGGATCCAGTTTCTTCTGCATATGGCTGTCCAATTTTTCCAACATTACTTATTGACTAGGGTGTTCTTTCCTCCATTATCAACTTTGTTGAAGGCAAATTATTTGTAGATGTGCAGCTTTATTTCTGGGCACTATTTGAAATATAATTCAGCTACAGGAATATGCCAAAAATTCAAATTAAAAGTTGCAATATTTCCCTACCAAATTGGCTAACATTTTTTTTAAATACTGCTGAAGAAATAGAGGGAAAAATTCATAGCAAAATATCACTAGTTGTCTAGCTATTGGAATGTCTTTATTATGTTCTTCTGAAATTGCCTAATGGTCTACAATAAGCATGTATTGCTTTTATAATCAGAAAAATAAAATTTTAAATTGCATGGTCTTTAGATGCCATGTGTAACTTCATCCACATACAATATAAAGACAAAGGGGTGGAATAAGAAAGCATTAGAGGACAGGGGAGTGCAAATACACATGAGTTTAAAAGAGAAAAATAATTACCACAAAGAAATGAGGGCATAGACAAAGATTTAGCTAGAAGAATTTTCATTTCTCCATTACAACATTGATTAAAAGCAAAAACGGTCAGGCATGGTGGCTGGCACCTGTAATTCTAGCTACTCAAGAGACTGAGGTGGAATGACTGCCAGAGCCCATGAGTTCAAGACCAGCCTGAGCAATATAGCAAGACTCTCTCTCTCTCTTTAAAAAAAAAAAAAAAGGCAAAAAGGATATAAACTTTAAATGTTTACAAGAGGTATTAGAGGTAGAATGGAATACATGCAACCATGTTGTATCTTTTTTGAATACAATGTTTATTTCAAATGTTTCAAGTATCAAGACAGTATATACTGTATGATTCTATTTTGAATTTTTATTTACTATATGCAAAGAAAGGGTCTGCAAAACTGCTCCAAAGTGTTCACAGTGGTTGACTCTGGGCGGATAGAATTTGGAGGTTTTGTTTTTTGCTTGCTTTCATTTTCCAAAGCAAAAAGAATTACTTTATAGGAAGTAAGCTATTTAAAGTTGCTTAAGCCTACCATAGTAATAAATGAAGCTACATATAATTTTAAAAGAGTTTACCACCTTTCAGCTGTGAAAGTTGATCATACAAATTGGGTCATTTTAGTCTATGACCATACCATCCTGAACGCACCCGATCTCATCTGAATTGGGTCATCTTTGTCATACCCAACTATTGTCCAGAGGCCAGGCGGGGAAACGGTGCACAAACATTTCTCCAAGAGCATAATCCTCTACAAGCCTGGCAGCTGAAGCCTAAAACCAATTTTATCTAATGACTACTAAAACAACCGACTACAACCCTAAGACTAGTTCACTAAACAGAGCTGACCAGCTCCTCCACGAACTGACCAGCGCCAGTAAACTTTCTTGAAGAATACGTAACATTTCCCCTTTTTATAAAAACCCTAACCTTTTCTTTATTCTTCGGACATCCCAAAGGCCACCTCGTCTATGTATCTGCCCCAAATTACATTTCTTTCTTCCCAAATAAAGCATTTTCATTTCAAAAACTTGACACTATAGTTTATCATTTCAACACAGCTTTTACCACTTCCTGCTGTATTCCTTTTTCACTGACACATTAGAATCACATCTTTATGGTGCACAACACAATGCTTCAAATTAAAATGCATAGGCACTGTGGAATGGCTACATAAGCTAGCGCATGCACCTTCCAGCTTTTTAGGAACTAACGTCTAATCCCTTCATCAAGGTCCAATAAAAATTCCATGAAGGCCGGGAGCTGTGGCTCACGCCCATCAACCCAGCACTTTGGGAGGGGGAGGCGAGAGGATCACCTGAGTCCGCGGGTTCGAGACCAGCTGGGCAACATGGCGAGCCCTCGTCTCTACAATAAATACAAAATAAAAAAAATAATAATCTCAGCGTGGTGGCTCATGGTTGTAGTTCCAGCTACGTGGAAGGCTGAGGCGGAAAGATCACCAGAGCCCAGCAGGTCGAGGCTGAGGTGGCCATAAGGCCCGTGCCACTGCACCCCAGCCTGGGCAACAGAGTGAGACCCTGACTCAAAAAAAGAAAAAAAGGGAGAAAAAGGAACACGTCTACACTGCTGGTGGGAAGGCAAACTTGTACAACCTCTCTGGAAAACAGTGTGGCGATTCTGGAAGAACTAGAAATTGACCTTCCATATGACCCAGCAATTCCCCTATTGCGAATATACCCAGAGGAACTCAAATCATTCTAGAAAAAGATACCTGCACACGTATATTTGTTGCAACTCTATTCACAATAGCAAAAATATGGAACCAACCACGTTGCCCATTCAAGCTGGATTCGATTTTTTAAAATGTGGTACATATACACAATGGAATATTATGCAGCCATAAAGAAGAGCAAATATATGGACTTTGCAGCAAATTGGATGGATTTGGAGTCGATCATACTCAGTGATTTATCACAGAAACAAAGAACTGAGTTCCTTATGTTCTCACTCATAAGGTGACCTTGAACAATTATAATGCTATAAGAAAGCAACTAGCAGCCGGGCTCCGTGGCTCAGCCTGTAATCCCGCGCCTTGGGAGGATGAGCCCGCGGGTTCGAGACCGCCTGGGCAACTTGGCGAGACCCCCCCCTCCATCTGTACAATAAATTAAAAAATCAGCCGGGCGTGGGAGCACATGCCTGTAATTCTGGCTACTCGGAAGGCTGACGCGGAGGGATCGCTGGAGCCCAGCAGGTCGAGGCTGCGGTGACCGAGAGCGGCCACTGCACTCCAGTCTGGGCGACAGAGTGAGACTCCAACTCAAAAAAAAAAAAAAAAAAGCGATTAGCAGTAGCGGGAAAATGTCAGGGAAAGCAGTTGAGGGAAACTGCTGGGGGGGGGTGGAGGGAGGGAGGGGCATACCTCATCATCAGGGGTACCTGCATGATCAATGTGTGTATACCTAACCCTGAATTGTACCCCATATCTTTATTTTAAAAATTTTTTAAAATATATTTCGTGAGACCGAAGCCTTTCTTTGGCTTCCAGTCCCTTCTGCAACGACTGGTCATTTCGCAAAACGGCCCGCGCCATCCTCCTCCCGGAGACACCACAGAAACGCCGCCACGCGGCCAGGAACTCCGGCCGAGGGGCAGACGTGCCCTTCCGGAAGGAGGCGGCCCTGCGAGCCGGAAGTGATGACGGGGCGCGCGGTATTCTGGGAAGAGTGACGGAGGCGGGTTGGAGGCTGTTACCCGGACAACGGAAGGCGCTTGACAGTTGCCTGCGGTTTGGATCAGTCCGCGGGTGAGGCGCGCCGGGATGCTCGGAGGTCTTTGGGTATGAGCTAAAGAGTCCGAAGGGCCCTCCGCCGGGAAGCTGGTCCTATCAGAAGCTTATCCGGTCGTGCCCCCGGCGGAACCGCTGGACCCGGGGATATGGGTCGCACCCTTTGGTTTTTCTTGGAGTCAGTGTCGCTTCTCTAGTTTTCTTTTTTTAAAATGTAAGTTGAGAATTTCCCATTTACATAGTGACGTGTTCTGATGTGCTTGTTTTTTAAAATTGTGGATTTTTTTCTTTTCTTTTCTTTTCTTTTTTTTTTTTTTTTTTTTTTGAGTTGGAGTCTCACTGTCGCCCAGACTGGAGTGCAGTGGCCGTTCCCGGTCACTGCAACCTCGACCTGCTGGGCTCTGGCGATCCTTCCGCCTCAGCCTTCCAAGTAGCCAGAATTACAGGTATGCACTACCACGCCCGGCTATTTTTTTTTTTTTTTTTGATTTATTGTAGAGATGAGGTCTCGCCAAGTTGCCCAGGCGGGTCTCGAACCCGCGAGCTCAGGCCATCCACTCACCTCAGCCTCCCAAAGGCGCGGGATTACAGGTTGAGCCACCGAGCCCGGCTCGCCCAGCAAATTTTTTAAAAGAATAAAATGAAACTCATCAGTCATCCAGCTACCCAGAATTAACTTAAAATGTTCGTGTATTACCTATTAATTTTTCTTCTCCGCATAAATTAGTTGAGTTGGTTTGGGGAAAACTGCTTTGTAGCCTGCATATGTGTGTGTGTGTGTGTGTGTGTGTGTGTGTGTGTGTATTATGTGTAATATACAGGATATAAATTTGGTATTAAAATCTCAGCAACAGCCGGGCTCGGTGGCTCAGCCTGTAATCCCGCGCCTTGGGAGGCTGAAGTGAGTGAATTGCCTGAGCCTGTGAGTTCGAGACCCGCCTGGGCAACTTGGTGAGACCTCATCTCTACAATAAATAAATTTAAAAAAAAACTAGCCGGGTGTGGTAGCGCGC
>NW_007039967.1:228871-235982 GCF_000164805.1 Carlito syrichta | reverse complement strand
GCGGCCACTGCACTCCAGTCTGGGCGACAGAGTGAGACTTCAACTAAAAAAAAATAAAAATAAATAAAAATAAAAATAAATCTCAGCAACAAGAAGCCATTGAAGACCTAACGTAAATCTGTTTGCAGTCAGTTGAAAATACAGGAATAAAATGAACACAGCACGTGAAGACAATTCTTTCAAGAAGTTCAGTTGTAAAGGAAAAGAGAAAAGGTCAGTAGCCAGAGAAGGACAAATGCAAGAAGGAAATTGGGAGCTGGGTGTGGTGGCTCACACCTGTGTTAACTCTGAGCTCTCTCACAAGAGACTGAGTGTGCTTAGGAAAAGATATACACCATAATAGGAGAAAAGAATAGGAAGAGAAACCCAAAACAAACGGTCACTAGAAAACAAAATAAAGCCAGAGGTATGTTAATACTAGAAGAAGAAAAAACTTTTTATGCCGAAAGGTCCTGTGTAATTGCTAGAGGGTTCCATAAATTGGGCTCTGAATCTTCTAGCAACTAAAGCAAAAGGGAAAGGAAATATAAGTTTCACATGGTTCACAAAACTTTTTTTTTTTTTTGAGTGGGAGTCTCACTCTGGCCCAGCCTAGAGTGCAGTGGCACACTCACAGCCACCACAGCTTCAACCCGCTTGACTCAGGTGATCCTTCCGCCTCAGCCTTTCAAGTAGCTGGAACTACAGCCACTCCCAGCTGGTTTTTTTATTTATTGTAGAGATGAGGTCTTGCCAAGTTGCCCAGGCTGGTCTCAAACCCCTGGACTCAGGCAATCCTCTCTTCTCGGCCTCCCAGAGTGCTGGGATCACAGGCATGAGCCACCATACCTAGCTAAGACTTTTTTTAAGTTGCTTAAGAGAAGCATCATTTTGGTGTAAAAGCCTGTGAAAATTTTATCCTAAGGTTCTCATAAGTGAGTAATATGAAATGCAGCTGTTACTGTTATGTTTCTTCTTTTTTGTATAGAATTTAGGAACATCTCAGAAAGATTATGTACTTATATTCATTAAGTGTAAGAATGTACTTATAAGCCGGGCTCAGCATCTCAGCCTGTAATCCCGCACCTTTGGGAGGCTAAGGTGAGTGGATTGCCTGAGCCCGCGGGTTCGAGACCCGCCTGGGCAGCGAGACCTCATCTCTACAATAAATCAAAAAAATTAACCAGGCGTGGCAGCGTGCCTGTAATTCCGGCTACTCGGAAGGCTGAGGCGGAAGGATTGCTGGAGCCCAGCAGGTGAGGTTGTGGTGGCCGAGAGCGGCCACTGCACTCCAGTCTGGGCAACCAAGTGAGACTCCAACTCAAAAAAAAAAAAAAAGAATGTACTTATATTCTTACTAAGTGTTGTGGGAACTATGAATACATGTAAGACAAAGACCCTGCCCTCATTTATTACATAAGAATAAGTACCCTAAAAAAAGAATAAGTACAATATATAACCACATATTTATAATACATGTGATGAAAAATTAGTATGGTGAATACTAGAATAATTAATATCAATAACAGTATTTGAGACAAAAGTGAGATGTTCTAGAGATACTTTCAACCAGTGAGGTAATAATTATGGCTACCATTTTTTGCACATAACTTGCCTGCACTGTACTAGCTCTTTAATTAGCTCCTTTTAATTCTCATAACAACTATTTTTAAATGGGATACTATTCCCCTCTTACAGATGAGGAAACTGAGGCTCACAGAAATTAGAAGAATTGTCCAAGATCACATGGCAGTAAAGGATAGAGCCAGGATTTCACACCAGTTTTATCCCTTTCAAGCCACCTTCTTAAAAGTATTGTACTTTATGGAGGAGATAGCATTCAAAGAGACTTTAAAGGATGAAGAAGGTTTTTTCAAGCAGACTGGAGAAAGATAACCTAGGTAGAGAGAAGAGCACTAAACAGAATCAAAAAGGTTGGAAATGCATAGGGTATGTTTTGGATACAACACACACACACACACACACACACACACACACACACACAATCACAAAATTCCTAGGACTATAAGACAGTGCAGGTGAGCACTGGAGAATAAGGCTAGAAAGACTGGCGAGAACTGAACCTGAACCTTTTCTCATACCCAAATTCCTAAGAGGCTTGGAAGTCACTGCCTGAAGAGGACTCACCAAACAGGGTTTTATTACCCTATTATTTTCCAACATGACTCTGACATAACATCACATAACAAAGAAGGAAATCAAAGTATCTTATGGCCCTGAAAAGCCATCTCTTGTGAATTACCCAACTCCCAGGTAGCCTTGTGAGACATTTGTCCATCCTCTCTAAAGTCTGCCATATCTTAGCTTCATCTACATATCAACAATCCTAGAGTCTCACCCCTTGTCTCAGCAAAACATCTTATCTCCTGATAAGAACTACATATTACCAGTCAAGAAATCTTTGAATCCACCAATGACCTGCAAGCCCCCACTTGGAAACGTCCCCTGGCCAAACCAGTGAGAATCTCACGTATATTGATGTATGGTTTTTATAACTTTTGCCTCCCTAAAACTGTATATAACCAAACCACCATTTGGCCACAGTGGGTACATGTTCTCAGGACCTCCCGAGGATAGGGGTACCTGGATTAAGTCCTCCAGCTGGGCTCAAGAATAAACCATCTTAAAATATTTTACAGAGGCCGGGCTTGGTGGCTCAGCCTGTAATCCCAGCACTTTGGAAGGCCGAGGTGAGTGGACTGCCTGAGCCCACAGGTTCGAGACCTGCCTGGGCAACTTGGCGAGATCTCACCTCTACAATAAATCAAAAATTAGCTGGTTGTGGTAGCGCGTGCCTGTAGTTACAGCTGCTTGGAAGGCTGTGGCGGAAGGATCGCCGGAGCCCAGCAGGTCGAGGCTGCGGTGGCCAGGAGCGGCCACTGCACTCCAGTCTGGGTGACAGAGTGAGACTCCAACTCAAAAAAAAAAAAAAAAAAAATTTTACAGAGTTTTGGTATCTCTTCATCAACATTGGAAACACATTTTTAAAGACATTATAACAATGCCAGGCAAATGCGTTTTTGTTGTTGTTTAGCACAGAAGTCATTGGTTCAAGCTGTTTTTGAAGAATCATAATCTTCTAGAACCTCACAGGAACGTGGCCTTACTTAGGGCATAGCTTGTCTGACAAAGGTCTCAAGCCTAAGGGTTTTATATCTGATAAAGCTGAGTTTTAAGAATAGAGACTTTGAGCTTGAAAATTCCATGCAAGAGCCCTAGGTGGGAGATTTGACACTAGGATTAGACTGGGGACTTGACCCACCAAGGTGAGGGAAGTATCTGTTGGCATATAATAGAATCCTGTTACACATTAGCCGGTGTGAAATCACTTAATTTATGTATTGATCACATAAGTTCTTTACACATTAATTTCTTTATCTCTTGCCAGGCATAGCAGCTCATGCCTGTAATCCCAGCACTTTGGGAGGCCCAAGCGAGAGGATTGCCTGAGCCCAGGGGTTCGAGACCAGCCTGGGCAACATGACAAGACCTTGTCTCTACAATAAATCAAAAACATTAGCCAGGGGTGGTGGTATACACCTGTAGTTCCAGTAGAAGACTGAGGAAGAAGGATCACCTGAGCCCAGCAAGTCACAGTTGTAATGGTCACTGCACTCCAGCCGAGGCAACAGTGAGACTCCAACTCAAACAAAACAGTCTTCATATCTTAAAGGGTGGGGAGAGGAGGAAGGAGACTGTTAGCAAGACGATCTCCTAGTATCTCTTTTAGTACTAACATTCTATGTTCATATCGGCCAGGGATTGTAAATTCAAATGCCTAAATCAGGGACTGAGAAATTTTCATAAATGAGGAAATAACTGGATATAAGAAAAGCAAGGAGTAATAGAGATTAACATGGTAGAGTTTAAACATCCCACCTAAAATTCCAACTAGTTCTTGCAAGAATAAGGACCCCGTGTTGCCAGGTTTTCTGATTTTTCAGGAAAGTATATTTTTAAGAATGGGTCGCTAATTTTCAACCTCTGCTGTAGGTGAAAGGTCCTAAACAAGAGGGATAATTGTTTGAATGAAAAGAATTAAATAGGAAGAAATCAAAAAGAATACCAAGATTTCCCCGGGGTAGTAAGGAGGAGGTAGTAACATTCATAGAAAAACTAAAACCAGCAAAAGTTTTGGGGAGAGAAGAAGACGCTAGACTGAGTTTCTTGAACATGGAGCAGACTTATATCATTCCTACGAGTCCACAGCACATGAATCAAATTCAGCTGTTGAGCTTGACAAATCAGATTTATCAGGGAAAAGGATATAGAAATATAGGATAGGAGTTTGGGGCGAAAAGATGAAAGAGCAGTTAAAGATGTAATATTCATTCTTTCAACACAGTTTTACTGAATATATACCAGAACATGTATTTGTTGTTTCATGAGACTTTAAATCCTGAGAGCAGAACCCACATGGTTTTTTAAATCACTAATCTTGCACCTAGCACTGTCCATGGTCAATATATAATGTATGTTGAATGAACAAGTGAATAAATTCAAAACACCAAGCTTTACAGTATGGAAGATGCAGAGTTGAGTTCGAAAAATCTTCTTAAATAAACTTAGAGGCCAAAAAGTAAGACAAGTATTACTATAAATAACTAATGCAAGTTTTAAAGTAGTGCTATTTTAAAAAAAAAAAAAAAAGCACTATAGGATTCAGAAGAGAAAAAAATATGTTAGCAGTTAAGCTGTGGCCTGCGAGCTGAAGCTGAGACAGGACATGGTGGCTCCGACTGCGCCGTGAGAGCAGAGTGGCCGCGGGGCCCACCATGCGACGGGGGCCCTGACATGGGCGCCAGCGGCTCCAAAGCTCGGGGCCTGTGGCCCTTTGCTTCGGCGGCGGGGGGGCGGCAACCCAGAGGCAGCAGGCGCTGAGGCAAGCTTTGGTGTGGGCTCGAGGCCGAGCCGTGCCCCCCTTTGTATTCACGCGCCGCGGCTCCATGTTCTATGACGAAGATGGGGGTCTGGCTCACGAGTTCTATGAGGAGACAGTCGTCACCAAGAACGGGCAGAAGCGGGCCAAGCTGAGGCGGGTGCCTAAGAATCTGATTCCTCAGGGCATCGTGAAGCTGGATCCCCCCGGCATCCACGTGTATTTTCCTGTGATCCTCTATGAGGTGTGAGACTGGGAGGTGGCAGGCACAAGCATCTCCTGCCCCAGCAAGAAACCCCCAGGCTCAAGGTATGGTTTCCATCGAGGAGCGCAAGCTGGGGCCACAACCCTGAATAAACTCCGTTGACCCAGAACCTTCAGCTTTGAACCGGTCAGTCCCGCAGTGTTGGTTGGGTATTGGTTTGTGTGTGGACAAGAGGTGGCTGGAGGCTGGCGGAGGCTGATGGCAGACTTAGCAGCCCACTCTCCCCAGCCACTCCTGCAAGAGGCATGGAAGGGCATATACCATTCAGGAATGCCTGGTTCCTGGTTCTTTGCCTGGCCTGCCTTCTTCTAAGCTTGCCTGGGGCCTAGCCCTGCTAGAGGCTACAGCACTTCATAAGCAAGGTCTGCCTTCTTCCAGCCCCTGTGTTGTGGGGGCTACACACAAGTGGGAACTTCCTCTTCTTCACTTCCCTTTTACCCCCTAGTCAGAGCATTTCAGCCATTTGCTACCTCGATTCCTCCTGTGTTGGACAGAGGTTATGGGCAGTACAAGCCTAATTCTTCCCACCTCCCTGCCTTTGTTCCCACTTTCAGATGGATGGACAGTTTGCTACCTGTCAATAGGAGCAGGGACTGGTGGAGGCTTCTCTCTTTACCCAGGACTGGGCTGATCCCCCTACTACAACTAGTTGTTGCCCCTCACACTCCCCCAGTTGAGAAGCTAAGAGGGTACAGGCCAGGGTCAGGATGGGCTATGGCTGCTTGTATCCATGAGGAGTTACTCCATCCCACCTATTCTGTCTAATCCCCCATGCCTTTGCACCAGTCTGTCCTGCCGCCCCCCCACACACACACACACAATTGGGAAGGGACAGTGCCAGTAGCTGTGAGTGGCCCCACCACCCACTCCCCTACAGTAATCCCCATGCCCTCAGGATCAGTCAAGGGAAAGTACTGGAGCCCCTGGGTAGGGGTCAAAAAAGAGGAAAATCATAAAAGGAATACTTATCATGTGAAGGTTTGTAAATAGTCCATGATGATGTTGGGGCAGTGTCTGATTTTTACACAGAGATGACTATTTTTTTTTTTTTTAAATACTGTAAGCCCTGTGCTTCTAGAGTGTGGGAAATGGCTTGGAGAGGGTGGCCCTCAGCCTAGGAAGATTGTTGTGTTATTTGTTCAATTTCAATAAAATTATTTGTAGATCCTGCAAAAAAAAAAAAAGAAGTTAAGCTGTGTCTTGATAATGGATAGTTAAGATTGGATCACACAGATGTTAGGAGAGGAACTGATCAGAAGCAGTTAAATAAAAGATGTATACCATCTTTTGAAAGGAAGTGTTTGAGACAGCCAAGAAAAAGGGTAAATAATGAAACAGTCTGATGCCAGAAACTTGAGAATCACCTGCATGTAAGGAGGGCCAGGAAGAAGAACCTACAAATTAAAAAGGGAAAAAGTTATCAGAGAGCTAAGAGACACATCAGGAGAGTGAGTTCCTAGGAATTAGGATTCAGGTTTCAAGAAGGAAAGGTCAGTCAGCATCGTCAAACACTGCAGAGACAGTAAGCCTTGCATCAAGGAGGAGCCAAGGCCAGTGGATTTGGCGACTAAGAAATCATTAATGATTTTAAACAATGTCTTCCTAGTTGGCCAATGAATACGAGATGAGAGGCTTCAGGGAGCAGTAGAATTGAGAGGCCTGTAGATTTGTTTACGGAGGTAGGAAATGGACTTCTTAGGAACAGGGGAAAAACTAGAAGAAAAGGAGAGAGTATTGCAAAACAGGATAAGTTTATGAAGTGCAAGATTTTGGAGAATCTAACCAGTAATGAGATCAGGAAAGGAGGGGAGGGTCATTTGTCAAGAATCAGCAATATAATCCTAGCAAATACTGTTCAATAACAAATGGTTTCGTGCCGGGCTCAGTGGCTCAGCCTGTAATCCCGCGCCTCGGGAGGCTGAGGTGAGTGGATTGCCTGAGCCCGCGGGTTCGAGACCCGCCTGGGC
>NW_007039967.1:226866-228686 GCF_000164805.1 Carlito syrichta | reverse complement strand
TCAGCCAAGCGTGGTAGCGCATGCCTGTAATTCCGGCTACTCGGAAGGCTGAGGTGGAAGGGTCGCCGGAGCCCAGCGGGTGGAGGCTGCGGGGGCCGGGAGTGGCCACTGCACTCCAGTCTGCGCGCGACAGAGTGAGACTCCAACTTAAAAAAAAAAAAAAGATTTTTAATTTCTATCAACATATTTTCCTGCTCGATAACCTGGCTTCTTTTTTCCTTATGGCCCCAGAATAACTTTTCATGTGCTGAAAATGTATTACGACTTCAACTTGGTAATTTTTTTTTTACTTTTTTCTTGTTTTTCTTTTTTCTTTCTTTTTTTGAGTTGGAGTCTCACTCTGTTGCCCAGCTGGAGTGCAGTGGCATGCTCACGGCCCGAAGCCTTGATCTGCTGGGCTCAGGCGATCCTTCCACCTCAGTCTTCCAAGTAGCAGGAACTACAGGTATATGCCACCACGCCCAGATAACTTTTTGATTTATTGTGGAGATGAGGTCTCGCCAAGTTGCCCAGGTTTGTCTCGAACCCATGGGCTCAGGCAGTCCTCTCACCTCAGCCTCCCAAAGTGCTGGGATTATAGGCATGAGCCACGGTGCCCGGCCTAGTAATATTTCTTTTTTTTTTGAGTTGGAGTCTCACTCTGTCGCCCAGACTGGAGTGCAGTGGCCGCTCCTGGCCACCGCAGCCTCGACCTGCTGGGCTCCGGTGATCCTTCCGCCTCAGCCTTCCAAGTAGCCGGAATTACAGGCATGCGCTACCACGCCCAGCTGATTTTTTGATTTATTGTAGAGATGAGGTCTCGCTGCCCAGGCGGGTCTCGAACCCGCGGGCTTAGGCAATCCACTCACCACAGCCTCCCAAAGACGCGGGATTACAGGCTGAGCCACCGAGCCTGGCTCCAATTCTAATCTTAATCTTAAAAATATTTTAAGAGCTTCTTCTCATTTTTTTGCTTGTTTGGAACTAAACAAAATTACTCCAAAATTCATTGAGAAAGAAAAAATCGAAAAACCAAGAAAATAGGAAATTCATAAAGGGAAATTATATTATCAGATACTAAAACACATTATAAAGCAAGACTAATAAACATAGAGTGGTAATGGAATAGGAATAAACAGTCAAGGAACAGAAATCAAAGCCTGAATACACTTAAGAGCATTTGCCATATTTAATATATGGTAAATCAAGAAAATATGAATTCAGTAAAGTATGTAGGGACAATAAACTAGATTTAGGGGAGAAAAAATTAGGTCTTCCCCTTATTCATTATCCCAGATTAAATTCCAAATACATTTATGACTTACATGGAAAAATTGAAGCCAGATTCTCAATATATATTCATTAGCATATAATTGGTACAGTCTTCAGCAATATCTTTTAACAGCCAGGCACACACCTGTAGTCCCAGCAGTTTGGGAGACTGAGGCAGAAGGATTACCTGAGCCCAGGAGTACGAGATCAGCTTGGTGAGACCTCATCTCTACAATCAATCAAGAAAGTAGCCCAGCATGTTGGTGTGTGCCTGTGGTTCCAGCTACTTGGAAGGCTGAGGTGGAAGGTTCACCTGAGCCCAGCCAGTCAAAGCTGTGGTGGCCATGAGCATGCCACTGCACTCCTGCCTGGGCAACAGAGTGAGACTCCAACTCAAAAAAAAAAAAAAACAGTGGCAGCCGGGTTCAGTGGCTCAGCCTGTAATCCCGCGCCTTTGGGAGGCTGAGGTGAGTGGACTGCCTGAGCCATGGGTTCGAGACCCGCCTGGGCAGCGAGACCTCATCTCTACAATAAATCAAAAAAAAAAAAAAATCAGCTGGGCGTGTAGC
>NW_007039967.1:219631-226846 GCF_000164805.1 Carlito syrichta | reverse complement strand
CAAAAAAAAAAAAAAAAAAAAAAAAAAAAGGTGGGGTGGGGGTGGGGAATAAGAAAAAAAGAGTTCCTCGCTGTATTATGGCAGGGGAGATCCAGGACCTGGTCCAGAGGCTGTCCTCATTCTCTTTCCACCCCTGACTCCATCCCAATGTCAAGGACACCCCAGCCCACATGTCAAGGTCAATCTACATCGTATGCAGCCGCCCTGGCAGCACAGTCCACCCTTAGAAAGATGAACTGAGGATGGGCTCATGCAGGGCCCCTGGAAGCAGGCAGGGGGTCATGCAGGCTGAGAAGTTCAGGCTCTCGGCACCCAGAATGCGATCTGGAAGAGGAGGCGTCAAGTCTGGGTGGGCATGTCCACTTAACCCCTGGGACAGTTCTCCCCATCAGGAGGGGCACAGCCAGAGGGAGGCCAGAGCAGGGATCCCTCTGGGTCTTCACAGCAGTGTAGATACTGCAGTCAAGTTCCCCACGTTGGAGTGTTGCTGATCACATCCCCAAGGTGTCATTAAACAAGGGGATTTTCTTCCCCTCTATTTCCTATAAATTGACGCTTATATCTAGGAGCTTGATTAGATCTGGGTTCAAAAATTTGAGGCAGTATTTTATAAGTGAGTATTTTGTACACCCATCAGGATAGCATGAAATCTGTTTCTCATTCTTTTGAACTGAGTTATAAGATGCACAGATCATACCTGTTCAGTTCATTTTAGCAAGTATGTACACCCAAGTAGCTTCCTCCAAAAACAAGATACAGAATTTCCATCACTCTGGGAAGTGCTCTCATGAGTCCTTACGGTCAGTTCCTCCACCCTCAGAACCAACTACTCTCTCACTCCCATCACCATAGGCAGTGCCTGAGTTCATCCATGCTGCTATCACAAAATACCTTAAACTGGGCAATTTATAAATCACAGAAATTTGTTTCTCACAATTCTGGTGCCTGGGAAGTCCAAGATTAAGTACCAGCAGATTTGGTGTCTGGCAAGGACTCGCTCTGGACTTCCAAGAATAGCACCTGTTGCTGTGTCTTCACATGGTGGAAGAGACACTGTGTGACACTGTGTCTTCACGTGGCAGAAGATACAAGGGACTGGGCATGGTGGCTCACGCCTATAATTCCAGCACTTTGGAAAGCCGAGGTGGGAGGATTGCTTGAGCCTAGGAGTTTGAGACCATCCTGGGAAACAATACATCAAAAAAGTTAGCCAGGTGTGGTGGCATGCTCCTGTAGTCCCAGATACTCAGAAGGCCGATACAGGAGGATTACTTGAGTCCAGGAGTTTGACGCTGCAGTGAGCCATAATCGTGCTACTGCATTCCATCCTGGGCCACAGAGTGAGATCCCGATGCAAAAAATAAAAATTAAAGAGATGGAAGAGCCAAGGAGCTCCCCAAAACCTCTTTTATAAGGCACTGTCTTCATGACTTAATCACTTCCCAAAAGATTCCACCTAACATGAATTTGGGGGGCACAGACATTCAAACCATAGCAGATAGTTTTGCCCATTCTTGAACTTCATGTAAATGAAATCATACAGCATATACTCTTTTGTGTCTACTCTCTTTAACTCAAAATGTTTTTTAAATTGACCCGTGTTGTTACATATATCAATACACTAGTTCATCCTTTTTTATGGCTGAGTAGTATTCCATTATATGAATATACCATACTGTGTTTATCCATCCTCCTTTTTACAGATACTTGGTATATTTCAAGTTTGGGGTTACTATGAATAAGGCTGCTATGAACATTCTTATACACATCTTTTTATAGGCATTTTTATTTCTTCTGGGGAAATACTTGGGAGTGAAAATTTTCATTTAAATTTTTTTTTTTTTTTTTTGAGTGGGAGTCTCACTCTGACACCCAGTCTGGAGTGCAGTGGCACATTCACAGTCACTGCAGCCTCGACCTCCTGGGCTCAGGAGATCCTTCCACCTCAGCCTTCCAAGTAGCTGGAACTACAGGCATGCACACCATGTCCAGCTAATTTTTTGATTTATTGTAGAGACAAGGTCTCACCAAGTTGCCCAGGCTGGTCTCAAACCCCTGGGCTCAGGCAATCCTCTCGCCTCTGCTTCTCAAACTGCTGGGATTACAGACTGAGCCACCGTGCTCGTCCTCATTTAACTTTAAAAGAGACTATCAAACAGTTCAGAGTGGTTGGATCACTGTACATTTCCCACAGCAATGTATGAGAGTTCAAAGGGCTTTCCACACCCTCAACATTTAGATGTCTATTTTGTTGGTGTGGGTGGTTGTGTGTGTGTGTGTGTGTGTGTGTGTGTGTGTGTGTGTGTGTGTGAGTGTGTGTGTGCACACGCGCGTGCGCTATTAGCAGCTATTGGTTATCATTACCTAGATTACATAAATTTATTATGGCTTACAAAATGGCATTATTCTAATTCTGTCACCCATTTATTTGCAGAAATGTTCTGTAAAAAGAAACTTCCCTTTCACATCTGTTTGATTTCCCTGAAATACACTTCATATAGGAAAGACAGCATTGATGCTTCCTTCTGTTCCTTTATTTACCAGTTCTCAAAATAATGAGTTGGTCCCTCACATCCATCAAAGATTACCAGTGAGAGCCGTGAGTTTTTAAGAATTTAAACCACCATTACCTTGCTAATCTATGATGTGGTCATGTGCTCTTTGAGCTATGGCCAGGCAACCATGTTTCCTGGCTTTGACCCCCTTCCCTACCTTGTAAAGGTGAATCTTCTCTCTCTTTCTCTCTCTCTCTCTCTCTCTCACTTTTAAATAAACTATATTTTCTAAGCTAGGGAAAAAAAAGAATTTAAACCCAGGTTGAGCATTCCTAATCTGAAAATCTGAAATCCAAAATGCATCAAAATCTGAAACTTTTGAGCACTGACATGATGCCACAAGTGGAAAATTTCACACCTGACCTCACGTGACAGGACGCAGTGAAGACTGGGACCTGCCATTGGTCAATGTTGCTGTTGTCCAGTGGAGGACCCAGGTATGCTGGTGGTGCTACTGTGTTGCTTAGTGACCCTGAACACGGTTGTTTTCCACCATATCCATACTGGTATGTCACATTTTTTACCATCAAATACCGAAGGATGAATAAAAGTAAGAAAATTATTGTTTACCGGTAGCATATGAATTCAGAGTCAGAGCCGGGCTCGGTGGCTCAGCCTGTAATCCCGCGCCTTTGGGAGGCTGAGGTGAGTGGATTACCTGAGCTGGTGGGTTCGAGACCCGCCTGGGCAGGCGAGACCTCATCTCTACAATAAATCAAAAAGTTAGCTGGGCGTGGTAGCGCGCACCTGTAATTCCGGCTACTCAGAAGGCTGAGGCAGAAGGATCGCCAGAGCCCAGCAGGTTGAGGCTGCGGTGGCCAGGAGCAGCCACTGGACTCCAATCTGGGCGACAGTGAGACTCCAACTCAAAAAAAAAATGAATTCAGAATCAGAACCATTGGTGATACCAGACAACCACAGGCTGTCCAAGGGTCGCTGAGACAGTGACAGCTTTGCTTGCTGGTAGCTCACTGTACATCAGATTTGTTTCATGCACAAAATTATTGTGTAAAAATTACCTTCAGGCTATGCATTTAGGTGTATATGAAACACAAATACATTTTGTGTTTAGATTTAGGTCCTATCCCCAAGATATCATATTCCAAAATAAAATAAAAATCCAAAACCCAAAACACTTCTAGTCCCCAGCATGTTGGATAAAAGATGCTTAACATGTACATTGGGTATGTTTAATTAATTTCATCTATCCCCCTTATTGATATTCACATAATCCTATCGTTAGCCAGTGGAAATGGACTCAACTTAACTTCTGAGTTCTTTGACATGACTCTAGAAGTCTTTTCTTTTTTTTTGAGTTGGAGTCTCACTCCATCACCCAGGCTAAAGTGCTGTGACATGCTCACGGCCACTCCAGCGTATGCCTGCTGGGCTCCAGCGATCCTTCCACCTCAGCCTTCCAAGTAGCCGGAACTACAGGTGTGCGCTACCACCCCCAGCTCATTTTTTATTTATTGTAGAGATGAGGTCTCTCCAAGTTGCTCGGGTGGGTCTCAAACCCGCGGACTCAAGCAATCCACTCGCCTCGGCCTCCCAAAGTGCTGGGATTACAGGCTGAGCCACCGAGCCCAGTCAGCTTATTTCTTTTTAACACTGAATAAATCCATTCTCCGGATGTACCACCATTTATATGTCCATTCACCTACTGAAGGGTGTCTTGACATCCAAGTTTTGGCATATGAATAATGCTACTATAAACACCCATGTGCAGTTTTTTTGTGTAAATATAGTTTTTCAACTCATTTGGGTAAATATCAAGGAGCATGTTTGCTGGACTGTTAGTGAGAATATGTTTAGCTTTGTAAGAAACTGCCCAACTCTCCTCCAAAGTGGCTGTATCATTTTGCATTCCCAACAGCAATAAATGAGAATTTCTTTGGCTCCACTCCTTGTCTGCATTTGTTGATGTCAATGTTTTGGATTTTAATCATTCTAATAGGTGTGTAAGAATATCTCATTGTTGTTTTTCTTTGCAATTCCCTAATGACCCAATTATGAGCATCGTTTCCTATGAATATTTGCCATCAATATATCTTCAGTGAAGTGTCTGTTCAGGTCTTGCACCATTTTTAAAATCACGTTGTCTTCTTATCATTGAGTGTTAAGAGTTCCCTGTTTATTTTGGACAAGAGTTCATTATCACTTATTTTCTCCCAGTCTGTGACTTGTCTTCTCATTCTCTTGACATCCTTGTTTTTTTTTTTAACTTAAAAGCAGACCTAAAGATCAGGTCATGGTCATAAATATACTTCTCATTCCCTTTACAGCTGAAATTATTTTCTTTGTTTATAGCTTAAAATTTTCACAAGGATTGTATGCTTGTAAAATTTAACAAGAAGCTATTATTTATTTTGAAATAAATCAAATAATGTACCTATCAGATAATAACCTTCATCACTAGTTTTATGAAGTAGCAAATAGTATGCGCGAGATGCCAGTCACCACCTACCAGCCCACATCTTCCTCTAAAGGAACTCGTTTTGTGCACATATTTTCTTTCCCTAAAGGACGATTTACTATACTATATAACCACTTATCACCATCACTGACCAAACCAGGGAGTGTGGCACTACATCCAAAACCATTTCCCCTTCTTCCTTTTTCTATTCTAATAGGAAAATGTCTCTGTTTGGTTGTCTTGGCCAAATACGTTATGAAAGGCTGAGCACCTCCTCATCTTAAGAGGATGGATCTTGATTAGTCTAAGTCTACCAAAATAATCGCAATTTCCCTTGTTTACTCTGCCAATGAGATCTAACAGGAAATCCACTGGAGGCCTCCTGGGAAAGTTTTACTTTGCCCTCGAGATGGAACACATGATAGGCCCAGTGATGTCAACCAGGGTGACACTTGAAGCTATGGCAGCCAACTTGGAATCATGAAAGAAGCCAGCCCCAGCGGAAAAGCCAGCATGGACCGGGCGCGGTGGCTTACGCCTATAATCCCAGCACTTTGGGAGGCAAAGGTGAGAGGATTGCCTGAGCCCAAGGGTTCGAGACCCGCCTGGGCAACTTGGCAAGACCTCACCTCTACAATAATCAAAAAATTAGCTGGGCATGGTGGCATGTACCTGTAGTTCCAGCTAACTTTTTAAATTTTTTTTGTAGAGATGAAGTCTCATCATGTTGCCCAGGCTGGTGTCGAACTTCTAGGATGGAACAATCCTCCTGCCCCAGCATCCCAAAGTGCTGGGATTATAAGCATGAGCCATTGTGCCTGGCCTAGAGTATATTTTGTATACTATATTCTATATACTTTTCAGGCAGCTATTTTCATATGTATGGAGGTTTGCAGGTGTGTGTTTTATTTTGGTTTTGCTGAACCACTTGGACTTCACTGAGGAGACTATGACCCTTGTCACCTAAGCACATCAGCATGTCTCTCCTAGGAAGGACAGCATTCTCTCACCTAAAAACAAAGCAACTGTAAAAATCAGGACCTTTAATACTCAGACAGTGATATGATCTAATTTATAGTCCATCTTCAAATTTCACTAATTCTCCCAATATTATCCTTTATAGAAAGTCTTTTTTTTTTCCTGATCTAGGATCACATATTTCTTTTTCTTTTTCTTTTTTTTTTTTTTTAGTTGGAGTCTCATTCTGTTGCCCAGGCTGGAGTGTAGTGACACACTCACGGTCACCGCAGCCTCGACCTGCTGGGCTCAGGTAATCCTTCCACCTCAGCCTTCCAAGTAGCTTGGAACTACAGGCACATGCCACCATGCCCAGCTAATATTTTATTTATTGTAGAGGTGAGGTCTCACCAAGTTGCCCAGGTTGGTCTCGAACCCATGGGCTCAGGCAATCCTCTTACCTTGGCCTCCCAAAGTGCTGGGATTGTAGGCGCAAGCCACTGCCCCTGGCCCAGGATCACATATTTCATGTAGTTGTCACATTTTCATCATCTCTTTTCATCTGGAACAGTTCTCGACCTTTCTTTATCTTTCATGACAGTAACATTTTTAAAGAGTACAGGCCCATCATTTCCTCAAGATTCAATTCAAGTTATATATCTGATGCTAAGGCGCATGGCTCACACCTGTAATCTCAGCATTTTGGGAGCAAGAGGGGCTCATAACCAACCTGGGAAATTTGGCGAGATCTCGTCTCTACAATAAATCAAAAAATTATCCAGGCCGGGCTCAGTGGCTCATGCCTGTAATCCCAGCACATTGGGAGGCCAAGGTGAGAGAATTGCCTAAGCCCAGGGTTCGAGACCAGCCTGGGCAACTTGGTGAGACCTCACCTCTATAACAAATCAAGAAAAATTAGTCAGGCATAAAGGTGCATGCCTGTAGTTCCAGCTACTTAGAAGGCTAAGGCAGAAGGATCGCCTGAGCCCAGCAGGTTGAGGTGAGCATGCCACTGCACTCCAGCTCAAAAAAATAAAATAAAGTGCGAAAAAAATTATCCAGGCACGGTGGCACATACTGTGGTCCCACCTTCTTGGTTTTCTTTTTTTTTTTGATTTGGAGTCTCACTCCGTCACTCAGATGGGAGTGCAGTGGCCGCTCCCAGCCACCGCAGCCTCAACCTGCTTGGGCTCCGCCCATCCTTCCTCCTCAGCCTTCCAAGTAGCTGGAACTACAGGAGCGCGCTACCACGCCCGGCTAATTTTTGATTTGTTGTAGAGATGAGGT
>NW_007039967.1:218771-219611 GCF_000164805.1 Carlito syrichta | reverse complement strand
GTCTCACCAAGTTGCCCGGGCGGGTCTCGAACCCACGGGCTCAGGCAATTCACTCACCTCGGCCTCCCAAAGTGCTGGGATTACAGACTGAGCCACCGAACCCGGCCGGTCCCACCTTCTTGGAAGGCTGAGGTGAAAGGATCACCTGAGCTCAGAGGGTTGAGGCTACAGTGGCCGTGAACATGACACCGCACTTCAGCCTGAGTGACAGAGTGAGATTCCAACTCAAAAAAAAAGGATTATCCATTTTGGCAGAAACACTACAAAGCAATATTATGGCCATCACACCAGGACATACCTCAGGTCAGTTTGCATCATCTGGGAGGATGTTGTTGACCTTTGATCACTTAATTAAAGTGGTTTCCACTAGACTTGGCCTCCTTTTTTTCTCTTTGTATTTAACAAATAATCTGTAGGAATACACTCAGAGACTGTGCAAATATCCCGTTCCCCAATTTTCTACAGCAAACTTTTAGCATCCATGGATGATTCTTGCTGGAATAAATTATTACTATGGTGGTTGGGTAAGTGGTGATTTTCCAGCTCTGATCATTCCTTCCAACTGCAGTAGCTGGCATTTGACTGTAAAGAGACTTCCTTCTCTCCACCCTCTCTGCATGTGTTTGCTTGTTTGGGTTTTTTTTGGTGTCAATTACGGATTCATGAATCCTTTTTTATTCAATGGGATGTAATCTGTTAATGTCACTACTCATTTTATTGCTCAAATTGTCCCTGGTTTGGCCAGGGAAATCCCATCTGCTGGCTCCTGGGTCCTGCTGACATATCTCCATGATTTCTTTTTTTTTTTTTTTTTTTTTTGAGTTGGAGTCTCACTCTGTC
>NW_007039967.1:208297-218548 GCF_000164805.1 Carlito syrichta | reverse complement strand
CGGGGTCCGGCGATCCTTCCACCTCAGCCTTCCGAGTAGCTGGAACTACAGGCACGCGCTACCACGCCCGGCTGATTTTTTGATTTATTGTAGAGATGAGGTATCACCAAGTTGCCCAGGTGGGTCTCCATGATTTCTTAACACGCCTTTACTTTCTGGCATAGCAAGTTTTCCAAGCCCGTGTTGCCTTTCCCCAACCCAGTCATGTAAACAGTTCATTCTTCCAAAGTCTTTGGCTCCTTTTAGTAGGGAATGATCCTTAAAACCAAGATTTAGAAACCAGATCTCTTCATAGTACCTTACTCTTTCGGCAAACATAGCTAGGAAAGTGTTTTGCTTATTATAAAAAGAGAAAAGAGGGCCGGGGCACAGTGGTTCACAGTTGTAATCCCAGCATTTTGGGAGGCCAAGGCAGGAGGACTGCTTGAGCCCAAGAGTTGGAGACCAGCTTGGGCAACATAGCAAGACCTCATCTCTACAAAAATCAAAAAATTAGCCAGGCACGTTGGTGCAGCCCTAGTCCCAGCTAGTCCAGAGGCTGAGGCAGAAGGATCACCTGAGCCCGAAAGTTGAGGCTATGGTGAGTCATGATTGTGCCACTGCTCTCCAGCCTGGGCAACAAAGTGAGACCCCCACACATTAAAGAGAGAGAAAGCGGGCTCAGTGGCTCAGCCTGTAATCCCGCGCTTTGGGAGGCAGAGGTGAGTGGATCACCTGAGCCCGCGGGTTCGAGACCCGCCTGGGCAACTTGGCGAGACCTCATCTCTGCAATAAATCAAAAAGTCAGCCGGGCGTGGTAGCGCACGCCTGTAGTTCCAGCTACCCGGAAGGCTGAGGTGGAAGGATCGCCGGAGCCCAACAGGTGGAGGCTGCGGTGGCCGGGAGCGGCCACTGCACTCCAGTCTGGGTGACAGAGTGAGACTCCAACTGAAATAAATAAATAAATAAATAAATAAATAAATAAATAAATAAATAAATAATAAATAAAGAGAGAGAGAGAAGCATGAGTTTATCCAAGCCCAGCACCATGGAGTTCTTCCTTCCCTTGTCCTGTTCCATGACCGCGTCCCCCTTCTCCACGTGAAAACTCTTCCTCCCAACAATATCCACGCAGCCCTTTACTCAGCATTGTAATACACACAGATAGTTTCAGAATAAAACCCCTGTTCTGCTACCAACAATAAACCTGTTACATGGAGGTCAGAATTTCTTGACAGTTCTTTTTTCTTTTCTTTTCTTTTCTTTTTTTTTTTTTTTGAGTCGTAGTCTCACTCTGTCACCCAGGCTGGAGTGCAGTGGCACACTCACAGCCACCGCAGCCTCGGCCTGCTGGGCTCAGGTAATCCTTCCATCACAGCCTTTCAAGATGCTGGAACTACGGGCACAAGCCACCATGCTTGGCAAATTTTTTGATTTATTGTAGAGACAAGGTCTCACCAAGTTGCCCAGTCTGGTCTTGAACCCGTGGGCTCAGGCAATCCTCTTACCTTGGCCTCCCAAAGTGCTGGGATTATAGGCATGAGCCACCGCGCCCAGCTAGTTCTTTTGTTTTCAGACTCAGGATACATAGTCAAGCTACTATGTCCAAATGTTACTTGAATAAGTTGGCTTTTTTTTTTTCCTCTGTATGATTCTCTGTTTTACATGCCATTTGGTTTCTTGGTTTCTGTTTGTAATCAATTTTAGGACTTGTCCCCTAAGCTTGTTTACTAACTTTATTTTGTAAATACGGAAGCATGATTCCAAAAGCCAGCAACATACACAAATGAATCCCCACGAAAGTGTCATTCTCTCTGTGTATTATTTCCCCTTATTTCTTCTCTGTGACAGATGTCACATGTTCTCTTTCGCTCTTTGTTTTGTTCATTATACTGTAAAGACTGAAAATCACCCCATCATGGCTGCTTAATACTCTATTATATGCATGTAATGTCATATCATTTATTCATTCTGTGTCCTGCCCTTACACATTTAGGTTATTTTCATTTCGCAATTACAAATAACCCTGCAATATGTAATCTTATGCATGTGTGGTTTTATATTGCTGAAGATGTTTCTTCATAATAAATTCCTAGAAATGAGATTGTGGGTCAAAGAATACACCCATATGTAACTTTCATAGGTATGAGCAAATTCCATTCATATCAGCAAGAGATGAGAATGCTTGGTTTCCATAGCCTAGCCAACAGAATACACAGTGTTTTTTCAAATACTGGTTAATACTCTTTTTTTTTTGTCTTTATTTTATTTTGTTTTTGTAGAGATGAGGTTTCAGTATGTTGCCCAGGCTGGTCTCGAACTCACGACTTCAAATGACCCTTCCAACCTAGCCTCCCAAAGCACTGGGATGACCAAAGGATGAGCCATCACACCTGGCCTAATACTCCCCTGGGTCCTCTTTTTCCCCAGCCTGAGAAAGCTGCACGGCAGGATGGAGTTAGCATGGGTTTTGGTTTAAAAGGACATGGCTGATTTTGGCTCGGCATCACAGAGCTTTATGACCTTGGCACGTTTATATTATAGCCCCTCTAAGTGCATGTCTTCATCTGTCCAACAGGGATACAAGACCAACCCTTCAGAGGTGTTCCAGGATTAATAATGATGGTTTTCGCTGGGCAGTGTGGCTCATGTCTGCAATCCCAGCACTTTGGGAGGCCGAGGCGAGAGGACTGCCTGAGTCCAGAGGTTTGAGACCAACTTGGCAAGACCCTGTCTCTACAATAAATTTAAAAATTAGCTAGGCATGGTGGTGCACGCCTGTGGTTCCAGCCACTTGGAAGCCTGAGGCAGAAGAATCACCTGAACCCTGAAGGTGGAGGCTGCGGTGGCCATGAGTATGCCACTGCACTCCAGTCTGAGCAACAGAGGGAGACTCTGACTCAAAACAAAAAAGATAGTTTTTGTGTCTGACACAGCAGCAGCTCAGTAGGTAGTAACTGGTAGTAGTAGTGGCCAGGGGAAGAGAAAAGGAACTTCAGCTTCCTAAGTAAAAACCCCACATGAGGAGGGCGGGAAAGGTGACTTCACAATATCGTCTCTTTTCTGTGCTTCCTCATTTGAAAAAAATAAATGATTTGTAGGCCGGCATGGTGACTTACACCTATAATTCCAACACTGTGGGAGGCCAAGATGTTAGAATAGCTTAGACTAGCCTGGCAACATAGTGAGACCCCATCTCTACAAAAAATACAAAAATTAGCCAGGTGTGGTAGCAAGCATCTATAGTCCCAGTTACTCAGGAGGCTGGGACGGAAGGATCGCCTGGGCCCAGGAGGTTGAGGCTATGATGAGCCGGCATCATACCACTGCACCTGACTGGACCACAGAGTAAGACTCTGTCTCAAAAAAAAAAAAAACAACTTTAAGGTCTTTTTCAATATTAAAATTATATTTTTAGTGGCAAAAGGAAAATAAACAGGTACATATTAAAGCCATATTATATACACAGAAGATCAAATAAATCTCTTTAGGCCAATCTGTCTAAAATCTGCTACAAATAATAAGAATAATAATAATCTTTAGGGCCAAGTGCAGAGTCTCATGGCTGAAATCCCAGCATTTTGGGAGGCCAAAGCAGGAGGATCGCTTGAAGCCAGAAGTCTGAGATCAGCCTGGACAAAATAGCAAGACCCCACCTCCCATCTCTACAAAAAAATGTAAAAACTTAGCCAGGCATGGTGGTGGGTGCCTGTAAGTCCAGCTATTCGTGAGACTGAGGTGGAAGCCAGGAGTTCTAGGCTGTGGTGAGTTATTCGTGTCTCTGCCCTCTAGCCCGGGTGACAGAGCAAGACCCCATCTCTGAAAATAAATAAACGGTCTTTAAATTTTTATTTTTTCTTTCTTCACACATTATTGCAACAGCATCACTGTGTCTATGACCAAAGGGAGAAGCAAGTGACAATCATTCCTCTACGCGATAAATGCTTTGGCCTCTGAGGCTATTTTCATGCATGTGTGTACTAGTATATGCACACACATCATATAATTTGTTATTAGATCATTTTTACACCTCAAAGTTTTCATTTCAATGCTCCATAGCTCTCCAAGCCTGCACTAATACAGTCACCACTAGCCACGTGTGATTGCTACACACTTGAAATCCAGCCAGTCAGAAGTGAGTTGTGTTGAGTGTAAAGTACACACCAGATATCAAAGATTTAGTCTGAAAAAAGATGGATACAAAGCAAAAGAAACCATCAAGAGAGGGGGGAGACAGCCCACAGAATGGGAAAAATATTTGCCAGCCGTATATCTGACAAGGGTCTAACATCCAGGATCTACAAAGAACTCAAATGTGCTGAAAGGGAAAAAAATTTTAAAAAACAGCCCAGCCAGGCTCGGTGGCTCAGCCTGTAATCCCGCACTTTGGGAGGCTGAGGTGAGTGGATTGTCTGAGCCCGCGGGTTCAAGACCCGCCTGGGCAACTTCTGGCAAGACCTCATCTCTACAATAAAATCAAAAATTAGCCGGGCGTGGTAGCACATGCCTGTAGTTCCAGCTACTTGGAAGGCTGAGGTGGAAGGATCGCTGGAGCCCAGCAGGTCGAGGCTGTGGTGGCTGAGAGCGGCCACTGCACTCCAGTCTGGGTGAAAAAGTGAGACTCCAACTCAAAAAAAAAAAAAAAGTGGGCAAAAGACATGAACAGACACTTCTCAAAAGAAGATATACAGGCTGCCAACAAACACATGAAAAAGTGCTCAGTCTCACCCATCATCAGAGAAATGCAAATCAAAACCACATTGAGATCCCACCTAACCCCAGTAAGAATGGCCATCATTAATAAAACAAAAAACAACAGATGCTGGCCAGGATGTGGAGAAAAGGGAATGCTTCTACACCACTGGTGGGAATGCAAACTAATGCAACCTCTGTGGAAAACACTGTGGCGATTTCTAAAAGAACTAGACATTGACCTTCCAGATGACCCAGCAATCCCTCTACTGGGAATATACCCAGAGGAACTCAAATCATTCTACAAAAAAGGTACCTACACATACATGTTTATTGCAGCATTTTTCACAATAGCAAAAATATGGGACCATCGTGCTGCCCGTCAAAGTTGGACTGGATTTAAAAAATGTGGTACATATACACGATGGAATATTACACAGCCATAAAGAAGGACAAACATATGGACTTTGCAGCAACTTGGGTGGATTTAGAGTCTATCATACTGAGTGATCTATCACAGAAACAAAGAATAGAGTACCACATGTTCTCCCTCATAAGTGGAACCTGAACATTTACCATAATACTATAAGAAAGGGATTGACGGTAGCGGGATACTGCCAGGGGCAAGAGGCAGGGGCACAACATCAGTAAGGTTACCTGATTTCAAACCAGGCGAAGTGGAAACAAAAGGGTAGCCCAAACTTTACCTGTATGATGACCACTTGTATATCTAATCCTGAATTGTATCTCACATCTTCAAAAGAAAAAAAAAAGAAAAAAAGATAGGAATATATCTCATTGATATTTTTAATTGCTTTAATATTTAAGTGATACTATTTTAGATATGTTAGATTAAACAAAATATATTATTAAAATTAATTTCTAAAAATTAGCCAGGCATGATGGCACATGCCTGTAGTCCCAGCTACTTGGGAGCTGAGGCAGAAGAATCACCTGAGCCCAAGAGGTCGAGGTTGTGGTGAGCCATGATTGTGCCACTGCACTCCAGCCTGGGAGACAGACTGAGACCCTGACTCAAAAAAATAATAATAATTTCTCTGCTTCTCTTTACTTTTTAAAATATGGCAACTAGAATTCCCTAAGTGGTATGCATTACATTTCTGTATACGACACACTGTCCTAAACAAATAGGAAGTCTATATAACACCAGGAATCTCCAAAGCAGTTCTTTTTGGAGTAAATCTAATATTAGTAAAACTTTTAGCAAATCTATTTTTCTAAGGAAAAATATTGATGATTTTTTGTCCATGCATACTCTCTGGGAAGTAAAATCAATACCTTCTCCTTAGTAATCTGTACATTTTAATTTTTCAGTGTGATACTCAAATCACTGGATCTCAGTAGCTGTCTGATGAAGATTGTTACACTCAAGGGCGTGGCCTTTCTTCCATGAGTCCATCAGTAAAAGGTCAGGCTGAGATGATTGCCTTTCTGCTTCAGTACTGGGACACTCATTACATTAAAACTGAATCTGGGCTGGGCTTGGTGGCTCAGCCTGTAATCCCAGCACTTTGGGAGGCTGAGGCAAGCAGATTGCTTGAGCCCGCAGGTTCGAGACCAGCCCAGGACACTTGGCGAGACCCTGTCTCTACAGTAAATCAAAAAATTAGCTGGACATGGTGGCTCACATCTGTAGTTCCAGCTACTTGGAAGGCTGAGGCAGAAGGACCGCCTTAGCCCAGCAGGTTGAGGCTGCGGTGGCCGTGAGTGTGCCACTGCACTCCAGCCTGGGCAACAGTGAGACTCTGACTCAAAACAAAAAAAAAAAAACCTGAATCCAGCCAGACGTGGAGGCTCACGCCTGTAATCCCAGCACTTTTGGAGGCAGAGGCCTGAGCCCAGGGTTTTGAGACCAGGCTGGGTAACTTGGTGAGACCTCGTCTCTACAATAAATCAATAAATTAGCTGGGCATCGTGGCATGCACCTCTGGTTCCAGCTACTTGGAAGGCTGAGGCGGAAGGATCACCTGAGCCCAGCAGGTTGAGGCTGCGGTGGCCCTGAGTGTGCCACTACACCCAGCCTGGGCGACAGAGTGAGACTCCAACTCAAAAAGCCAACAAACAAAAACAAAACTGGATCCGTTTAGTGCCACCCAATTAAGTGTCCTCCTGGGCATGGCAGTGACAGTATTGGTGAGAGATGACAATGCTATCTGTCCCTAAGAAGCTTCATTTGTCCCTGCTTGTCTCCTGGACACATTGCTTTTTGCCTTTTTACCATCATGCACTGCGCTCTGGTGGGTTCATGGACCTCTCAAAACTATATTTAAAATTTTGTGTGTATGTGGAATTTTCTAAATAGAAGATCCATATCTTTCACCAGGTCTCAGAGGGGTCTATGACCCTCAAAAAGTGAAGGGCCATGGATGTAAAGAACTATGTGGTGGTTTAGCTTGTGTATTTCTTTCTTTTCTTTTCTTTTCTTTTTTTTTTTTGAGTTGGAGTCTCACTCTGTCACCCAGACTGGAGTGCAGTGGCCGCTCCCGGCCACCACAGCCTTGACCTGCTGGGCTCCGGCGATCCTTCCGCCTCAGCCTTCCAAGTAGCTGGAACTACAGGCGCGCACTACCACGCCCGACTCATTTTTGACTTATTGTAGAGTTGAGGTCTCACCAAGTTGCCCAGGGGGGTCTCGAACCCGCGGGCTCAGGCAATCCACTCACCTCAGCCTCCCAAAGGTTCGGGATTACAGGCTGAGCCACCGAGCCTGGCTTTTTTTCTTTTTTTTTAAATCAGGGTTTCACTCTGTTGCCCAGGCTGGAGTACAGTGGCATGATCACAGCTCCTGCAGCCTCGACCTGCTGGGCTCAGGCGATCCTCCTGCCTAGCCTTCCAAATAGTTGGGACTACAGGTGCGTATAACCTCACCTGGCCAATTTTTTTATCTTTTGTAGAGACAAGGGCTTGCTATATCACCAGGCTAAAGTGCAGTGACACAATCACAGCTCACTGCAGTCTCGATCTCCTGGACTCAGGCAATCCTTCTACCTTAGCCTCCTGTGTTGCTGTGCACGTGCACCAGGCATGCACCACCATGCCTAGCTAAATTTTTGCTTTTTCTGTAGAGGCAAGGTCTTACTATGTTGCCTAGGCTGGTCTTGAACTTCTGGGCTCAAGCAACCCTCCTGCCTCTGCCTCCCAAAGTGCAGGATTACAGGCATGAGCTACTGAGTCCAGTCTTTCTCCTCCACTTTTAAAGGCTCGTGTGATCTCATTAGCCTCCTTGGATAATCCCGGATAATCTCCCTCTTTTCAAACTCATAATCTTAATTCCCTCTGCAAAGTCTCTTTTACCATGTAATTTGACACACTCACAGATTTCGGGGATTAGGGTGTGGACGTCTTTGGGGGGCCATTATTCCACCCACCACATCTTTCCACCCTTGTCTGTGCCGTTTGCTTGGTGGAGGCACAGAGCAGGGGAGGCTGGGGCTAGCCCCTACACGGGCGTCCTCTGCAGAGTATGAGAGCCAAAGCTAGCCCCACTCAGCTTCCTAAGACTTCCTTGAGTTACTAATGATTGAACACTACCCAGCCCTCCCCCCTACTAAAGATTCAATGCGCTTGGACACCAGAGCACCCACTTCTACTCGGCAGGCCACCTGTGACCTCCGTCTTCCTGCCTTTCCTTCTCTTTAAAAATCAAGTTCTACCCGGGCATGGCAATGGTTTACACCTGTAGTCCAAGCACTTTGGGAAGCCAAGGTGGTAGGATCACCTGAGGCCAGGAGTTCAAGACTAGCTTGGGCAACATAGCAAGATCCCTGTCTCGGCGTTAAAAAAAAAAGTGGGGTTTTTATTGTTTTATTTTGTTTTTTGAGTTGGAGTCTCACTCTGTCGCCCAGACTGGAGCACAGTGGCCACTCCCGGCCACCGCAGCCTCGACCTGCTGGGCTCCGGCGATCCTTCTACCTCAGCCTTCTGAGCAGCTGGAATTACAGGCATGCGCTACCACGCCTAGCTGATTTTTTGATTTGAGTTGGATACTCTCAGTCGCCCAGGCTAGAGTGCAGCGGCACACTCACGGCTACCCCAGCGTCGACCTGCTGGGCTCCAGCAGTCCTTCTGCCTCAGCCTTCCAAGTAACTAGAACTACAGGAGCGCACTACCACACCCGGCTAATTTTTTGATTTATTGTAGAGGCGAGGTCTCACCAAGTTACCCAGGCTGGTCTCGAACCCGTGGGCTCAAGCAATCCACTAGCCTTGGCCTCCCAAAGTGCTGGGATTATAGGCTGAGTCACCGAGTCCAGCCAAAAAAAGTTTTAATTAGTCACGGTGGTGCACACCTGTCATCCCAGCTTCTCAGGAGGGCTAGGTGGGAAGATCTCCCAAACCCAGGGATTGGAGGCTGCAGTGAGCTCTGATCATGCCACTGTACTCCAGGCTGGGTGATGGAGTGAGACCCTGTCTCAAAAAATAAAAACAAAAATAATAGTTCCCGGCCAGGCTCGGTGGCTCAGCCTATAATCCCAGCACTTTAGGAGGCCGAGGCGAGTGGATTGCCTGAGCCCACAGGTTTAAGACCCACCCAGGCAACTTGGGGAGACCTTGTTTCTACAGTAAATCAAAACTTAGCCCGGCGTGGTAACACACACCTGTAGTTCCAGCTACTTGAAAGGTTGAAGCGGAAGGATCGCCGGATCCCAGCAGGTTGAGGTTGCGGTGGCCGGGAGCGGCCACTGCACTCCAGTCTGGGCGACAGAGTGAGACTCCAACTCAGATAATAATAAGAAGAAGAAGAATAGTAGCCGGGCTCGGTGGCTCAACCTGTAATCCCATGCCTTGGGAGGCCGAGGTGAGCGGATTGCCTGAGCCTGCAAGTTCGAGACCCACCTGGGCAACTTGGCGAGACCTCATCTCTACAACAAATCAAAAAATCAGCTAGGCGTGGTAGCGCATGCCTGTAATTCCAGCTGCTCAGAAGGCTGAGGTAGAAGGATCGCCGGAGCCCAGCAGGTCGAGGCTACGGTGGCCGGGAGTGGCCACTGTGCTCCAGTCTGGGCGACAGAGTGAGACTCCAACTCAAAAAAAAAAGAAGAATAGTTTCCTGCCTGGGAGGAATCTGATATAATAATCCCCTCTACATTTCGAATGACTGATATGCAGTAGCTCCTCTGTCATAATCTTATTTGCAAAATGTACTAAATCACATAGAAAATGTGTTACTACATTTCTGTGAATTACAATTAAGCCGTGTCTAATGCCAACTAAATGCTAGACTTGCCAACGTCTGCTCTTTTCTTCTTATTAGCCGCAATCATCCCGGCTTACTTGGTCTCATCCTGGGGCCCACCATCATCCCTCTCCCTTCCAGGGGTCCCACCTTTCATGCCAGGCCTCAGCCCCCAGCACAGCGCTCAGGTTTCCAAGAGAACACCATGGTCTTGTCTGCTGTTGAATTTACAGACACCAAGGCAGAAGGCTATGATACAGAGGGAGAGGCCGGGTTTTCTTAGCCTAGACCTTTACCTGTTTCCTTTATAGGATTCCTAGAAACTTCCTCTAAGTACCCTCATTTTTTAGCAAAAAAATCAATGTAAAAAGATATTGGGCCAGG
>NW_007039967.1:206511-208158 GCF_000164805.1 Carlito syrichta | reverse complement strand
ACAATAAATCAAAAACTAGCCGGGCGTGGTAGCGCGCGCCTGTAGTTCCGGCTACTCGGACGGCTGAGGCGGAAGGATCGCCAGAGCCCAGCAGGTCGAGGCTGTGGTGGCCGGGAGCGGCCACTGCACTCCAGTCTGGGCGACAGAGTGAGACTCCAGCTCAAAAAAAAAAGATATTGGGTTCGAGAACCGCCTGGGCAACTTGACGAGACCTCATCTCTACAATAAATCAAAAATTAGCCAGGCGTGGTAGGGCGCGCCTGTAGTTCCAACCACTTGGAAGACTGAGGCGGAAGGATTGCCGGAGCCCAGCAGGTCAAGCCTGTGGTGGCCGGGAGCGTGCCACTGCACTCCAGTCTGGGTGACAGAGTGAGACTCCAACTCAAAAAAAAAAACAAAAGATATTGGGAATAATTGTTATCACAATAGGACCTGGATTGATGGCTCACGCCTGGCATCCCAGCACTTTGAGAGGCTGAAGTGAAAGGACCACTCGAGGCCAGGAGGTGGATACCAGCCTGGACAACATAGCAAGACCCTATCTCTACAAAAATTAAAAATAAATAAATAGCCCAGCATAATAGTGTACACCTGTAGTCCAGATACTCAGGAGGTTGAGGCAGGAGGATGGCTTGAGCCCAGGAGGTCAAGGCTGCAGTGAGCTGTGATTGCACCACTACCCTCCAGACTGGGCAACAGAGCAAAACCTTGTCTCAAAATATATAGAAAGAGAGGAGGGTCAAGCTCAGTGGCTCAGCCTGTTATCCCAGCACTTTGGGAGGCTGAGGCTAGAGGATTGCCTGAGCCTAGGAGCTCGAGACCAGCCTCGGCAACTTGGCGAGACCTTGTCTCTACAATATATCAAAATATTAGCCAGGCATGGTAGCATGTACCTGTAGTGTCGGCTACTTGAAAGGCTGAGGCGGAAAGATCACCAGAGCCCAGCAGGTCAACACTGAGGTGGCCGTGAGCGTGCCACAGCACTCCAGCTTGGGCGACAGAGTCAGACTCTTGACTCAAAAAAAAAAAAAAAAGGAAAGAAAAGGAAGAGAGCGAGGGAGGGGAAATGTTTTCCAGTGTGTCTAAGGGTCTGGCGTGGTGGAAGTGAGTAGAGGAATTCTGAGAGAAAGCTGGAAAGGTAAGTTTGGATCAGATTTTACGACCCTGCCAGGCATAGTGACTCATACCTGTAATCCCAGCACTTTGGGAGGCAGGGGCAAGAGGATTGACTGAGCCCACGGGTTTGAGACCAGCCAGGCCAACTTGGCTAGACCTCGTCTGTACAATAACTCAAAAAATTAGCCGGGCGTGGTGGTCCAAGCCTACAGTTCCAACTCCTTGGGTGGCCGAGGTGGAAGGATCTCCTGAGCCCAGCAGGTGCAGACTGCGGTGGCCGTGAGCGTGCCACTGCACTCTAGCCTGGGCAAAACAGCGAGACTGGACTCAAAAATAATAATAATAATAATAATAAGTAAATAAGACCCTGCCAGGCTAAAGCGCTATTCCGTAGGCAGCGAGGAGCCCCGGGAGGAGACGAAGAAGGGAAGAACAGACGACTGTGATGAGAAAGGCCATCCGACTGCCCGTGAGCTCGTGAGTGGGACCCCCGCGCTGGGCAGGCGGGAAGGGAGAGCCCGCTGCAGCCAC
>NW_007039967.1:204974-206491 GCF_000164805.1 Carlito syrichta | reverse complement strand
AATATATAAATCTCCAGACTGGCCAACATAGTGAGACTCTGTCTCCTCAAAAAAATTTTAAAAATAGTCAGACGAGATGGCGTGTGTCTGTAGTCCCAGCTACAGAAGGCTGAGGCGGTAGGATTGTTTGAGCCCAGGAGTTAGACCGGTCTGGACAACATAGTGAGACCTCATCTCTACTAAAAATTTAAAAAAAGAAAAGAAGGAGCCAGGTGTAGTGGTGTGCACCTGTAGTCCCAGCTACTCAGGAGGCTGAGGCAGAAGGATCCCTGGAGCCCAGGAGTTCCAGGTTACAGTAAGCTATGATCGTGCCACTGCACGCCAGCCTGGGCAACAGAGCAAGACCCCGTCTCTCAAAAACAGGTAAATAAAGATAAAATACATGTCTGATCACGCAACTCTGCTGCTTAAACCCTTTGGAGGCCCCCGCCCCACCTCCCTCACCTCTTCCAGCCTCATGTCCAGATTCCTTAGTGCTGTGACCCGGCCCACATTGCCTGCTGGGCCTCCCCCCCCCACCATCCTAACTCAGCAAGGACTCGGGGCCTCTGCCGGGAGCTCACATCACAGGCCGCCCTGCCTGCTCACCTGCCCGTGCCTTCCAACTGCCTGGGCCTGTCTCGCCCACCTCCCCTCCCCCCCTTATTTGGCCAGAGGCCGGTCAGGCGCTGACTCCGCTCCGGAAAGCCTTCGCCAGCCTCCACTGGAGGCGGCCAGCCTGCACGTCTGTCCTCCCAGCACCGTTCTCCTCTGCTCCCCCCACACCTGCCACACGCTGGGGCATTTCCTTGCTTCATGGTCTGTCTTTTCCTCTGTTGTTAACTCCAGGAGGGCAGGGCTCATACTATCCATTCACCCTGAGGTCCCTAACAACACTTCTCAGGACAGAGGCACGTGGCAAAAATGCAAGACAATTGTTGTATTGGCTCATTTCCTTTTTTTTTTTTTTCCTTTGTAGCTGTGGTCTCACTCTGCTGCCCAGGCTGGAGTGCAGTGCCACACTCACAGCCACTGCAACCTCAACCTGCTGGGCTCAGGCCATCCTTCCTCCTCAGCCTTCTGAGTAGCCGGACCTATGGGCACACACCAGCACGCCCAGCTAATTTTTTGGTTTATTGTAGAGTTGAGGGCTCGCCATGTTGCCCAGGCAGGTCTCGAACCCATGGGTGCTGAGGCTTGTACCTCCCAAAGTGCTGAGATTACAGGCATGAGCCACCACACCCAGCTGATTCATTTCTTTTACTTCATTCTTTTTTCTTCTACTGCTGCTTTTTTTTTTTTTTTGAGTTGGAGTCTCACTCTGTCACCCATACTGGAGTGCAGTGGCCGCTCCCAGCCACCACAGCCTCGACCTGCTGGGCTCTGGCGATCCTTCCGCCTCAGCCTTCCAAGTAGCTGGAACTACAGGCGTGCTCTACCACGCCTGGCTAATTTTTTTATTTTTATTGTAGAGATGAGGTCTCGCCAAGTTGCCCAGGTGGGTCTCGAACCCATGGGCTCAGGCGATCCCCTCACCT
>NW_007039967.1:195329-204260 GCF_000164805.1 Carlito syrichta | reverse complement strand
GCCGGGAGCGGCCACTGCACTCCAGTCTGGGTGACAGAGTAAGACTCCAACTCGACAAAAATAAATAAATAAATAAATAAATAAATCACAGAAGCTAGCTGGGTGTGGCAGCAGGCTCCTGTAGTTCCAGCTACTTGGAAGGCTGAGGCAAAAGGATCACCTGAGCCCAGTAGGTCGAGGCTGCAGTGGCCATGAGCATGCCACTGCACTCCAGCCTGGGTGAGTGAAAATCAGACTCAAAAAAAAAAAAATGGGTCGTGCTATGTTGCCCAGGCTGGTCTCAAGTGATCCTCTCGCCTCAGCCTCCCAAAGTGCTGGGATTACAAGTGTAAACCTTAGCTTGGCTCGGTGGCTCAGCCTGTAATCCCGCGCCTTTGGGAGGCTGAGGTGAGTGGATTGCCTGAGCCCACGGGTTCGAGACCCGCCTGGGCAGCAAGACCTCATCTCTACAATAAATCGGAGAATCAGCCAGGCGTGGTAGCGCATGCCTGTAATTCCAGCTACTTGGAAGGCTGAGGCAGAAGGATCGCCGGAGCCCAGCAGGTCGAGGTTTACAAGTGTAAACCTTTATACCCAGCCTGTAATTGACTCGTTTCTAAGATTTTTCCTGCTCTAAAATCCTGTGATTCAAACCTTACTCCACCCATCCCACCCAAAATTATGAATTTGGGCTTTCATATTTGGGGTTTCCCTGCCTCCTGTGGGCAGCAGGCAGCAGCTGCAGGTGCTGTGCAGCGTGGGTCCTTGGACCACCTGCTCTCTGAGCCCCACCTGCTTGAGGGCATCTGGTTGCTTTGACTGATAACTGGCTTCCTGCACAATGTTGTATTGGCTCATTTCCTTTGACAACCTGTGTCTTCATGAAATGAAATAATTTTGGTAGCAGTGACAAGGGGGCTGGGAAATAATTCTCAGGCTGCTACAATAATTCAGTGATTTGGGAGGCCGAGGTGGGAAAGACCACTTGAAGCCAGGAGTTCGAGACCAGCCCGGGCCACATTAGCAATGCCTGTAATTCGAAACGAAGCGGGTGGAAGGGCTCCGAGGGTGTCATGCCTCCTTCCTGCCACGAGAGGGAAACCGGGAGACCTGGTCCGTGTCCAAACCTTTCTGGCCACCAGATGGACCCCAACACCGGTGTAAAGGCGGCCAGGACGTAATTCAAAGCAGGTGCCCTTCAGAGCACTTTTCCTTGTCCTCACGCCCTGAAGGGTGAACCCTCTCCCACAGGCGACCACACAATCCCTGGCAATTGTCTAGGCTCTACTTAGGGAGAAGAAATGTAGGAAGAGAAAGGAGCAATCCTTTCAAAATTTGACCCATTTTAAAATCCAAATAGAAAGAACCAGAAATCAAGATGCCAAGGAGTTGGCGTCAAAGGAAGTTATTGTTGATTTTTTTTAGGTGTGTTAATGGTGCTTTGTTAAGAAAATAACAAATAGACATACCTAAAAGCAAAATCAACAAAATAAAAGCCCTCCAAAAAGTCCTGGGGTTGTCGGTGAATCTCAGCCATGTTTTTTGTTTTTTGTTTTGAATTGGAGTCTCACTCTGTTGCCCAGACTGGAGTGTAATGGCATGCTCACAGCCACTGCAGCCTCGACCTGCTGGGTTCAGCCTTCCAAGTAGCTGGAACTATAGGCATGCGCCACCATGCACAGCTTATTTTTTGATATATTGTAGAGACAAGGTCTCACCAATTGCCCAGGCTGATCTTGAGCCCCTGGGTTCAGGTAATCCTCTTGCCTTGACCTCCCAAAGTGCTGGGATAACTGGTTTGAGCCACTGAGCCCAGCCCAACCACCTTTTTTTAGGGACAGTCTTGCTCTGTTGCCCAGGCTGGAGTGCAGTGGCACAATCTCAGCCCCCTGTGGCCTCGGACTCCTGGGTTTAAGGAATCCTCCCACCTCAGCCTCCCAAGTATCTGGGACTACAAGCCCAGGCTACCCCACCTGGCTAACCTTGATGATCCAATTATATTCCTGGAAGCCTGACACTGTCCCCACGGCTCAAACAACCAGATGAGAGGTGTTTGTGAGCTGAAGAAAATCCTCATAGGAGACAGTTTTGTCAGCCCTAGGAAAAAAGTTCAGGCCACGTGCAGTTACCCAAATGCAGAAAGCAAATCCTCACACTCTCTTCAAGGAAGTCATGTTGCCTTGCAGGACAGCAAATTCAAGGGAGCACTTCTTCGAGTTAGTTCTGGCAGACCTCTGGATTTTGTATTCTCCTTAATGCTCTCCCAGTGAAGATGGGGGGTGGGGGGAAGCCGGGCTCGGTGGCTCAGCCTGTAATCCCACGCCTTTGGGAGGCTGAGGTGAGTGGATTGCCTGAGCCCGTGGGTTCAAGACCCGCCTGGGCAACTTGACAGACCTCATCTCTACAATAAATCAAAAATTAGCCGGGCATGGTAGCGCGCACCTATAGTTCCAGCTACTTGGAAGGCTGAGGCTTAAGGATCGCCAGAGCCCAGCAGGTTGAGGCTGCAGTGGCCGGGAGCAGCCACTGCACTCCAGTCTGGGTGACAGAGTGAGACTCCAACTCAAAAAAAATAAAAAACATGGGGGGGGAATCTTTTACGTCAAGAAAGAAATTTCCGTTAGAAACAATGATTGCCAGATACGGTGGCTCACGCCTGTAATCCCAGTACTGTGGGAGGTGGAGGCAAGAGGATTTCCTGAACCCGCAGGTTCGAGTCCAGCCTGGGCAATATGGCGAGACATTGTCTCTACAATAAATTTTTTTTAAAAATTAGCTGGTCATGGTGGTGCACACAGTTACTTGGAAGGCTGAGGCAGAAGGAACGTCTGAACCCAGCAGGTTGAGGCTGTGGTAGCCATGAGCAGCGTGCCACTGCACTCCAGCCTGGGCGACAGTGAGGCTCCAACTCAAAAAAAAAAAAAAAGAAGAAATCAACCAATGATTCAGAACAGTATCATGGACTTCGCAGCAAACTGGATGGAGTTAAAGACCATCATACTTAGTGATCTATCAGAGAAATGAAGAACTGAATGTTTTCACTCTTAGTGAGCCCTGAACATTAATCCCATGAGCACAAGGGAGGAATCGGCAGTCCAGGGACACGACAGGGTGTTGGGGTGGGGGGCTCGTAACAACACAACACGTACTTGGCCCTAAACCAGGGGAAGTGAGGGCCAGTTGGAGACCCCAACTTCACCCAGACATGGACTTATGTGCCTCAGTCCTGGCTGGCACCCCACATCTCCACAATAAAATAAAGCTCTGGGGAAAAGTTTTGTAAGTTATAAAGTTGCTATGCAAATGTTATTTATTATGAATACAGATAAATAACACATTGCTCTACTTCCTCGATGAGCTTGAAGTCTTCTGAAGTTAAGACACAATTATAAATAAACACAGCAGTCCCCCTCATCCTTGGTTGTGGTTTCTGCAGTTTCAGTTGCCAGGAGTCAACCACAGTCCAATACATGAAGTGGAAATTTTCAGAAATAAACAATTCATAAGTTTAAAAAAAAAAAAAGGAAGAAGAAGCAATCATTCACATCCAGATTGCATGGGAAATTGCTTGAGGGACACACAGTGTTTTCATCCAGAAGAATGAGCTTGAGCTGGACACTCTACCCTGGGAGTCTCATGGCTGTTTTCATTTTGTAGACCCCAGAAAAAAAATCATTCCAGGGCCCCCTTTTCTTCTTTCTGTATGGATGCTGTTTCTCCTTAGTACAAGAAAACTGCTGGGGCCGGGCGTGGTGGCTCAAACCCGTAATCCCAGCACTTTGGGAGGCCAAGGCAAGAGGATTGCCTGAGCCCAGGGGTTCGAGACCAACCCGCAACTTGGTGAGGACTTGTCTCTACAATAAATCAAAAAATTAGTTGGGCACGGTAGCACACACCTGTAGTTCCAGCTACTTGGAAGGCTGAGGGGGAAGAATCACCAGAGCCCAGCAATCGCCAGTCAATGCTGGGGTGGCTGGGAACGTGCCAGTGCACGCCAGCCTGGGCGATGGAATGAGACTCCAACTCAAAAAAAAAAAAAAAAAAAGAAAATTGTTTCTGTGGAGGATGATTATAGGAGGTCTGCTTAACCCAAACATGAATGTGTAATACACAATCACCCACAAAGCAGATGAGAAAAAAATGTAGCCAGGTATGGTGGCTCATGCTTGTAGTCCCAGCTACTCAGGAGGCTGAGGCAGGAGGATCACCAGAGCCCATGAGGTCAAGGCTGCAGTGATCACACCACTGCACTCCAGCCTGTTAAAAAAGAAAAGTATGTAACCTTCCCTGAATCCCTCTCACACATACTGCACATTTGTCTGTGTTCTTCACAGCACATACAACGACTGTCCAGTATTTTATCTGCTTGTTTCTGTGTTTACTGGCTGTTAGGTCACACTCCCAGTGGGGTCTCCAGAATGTTAGGTCAGGCCTGCTGGGGTGTGGGTGTCGGGTGTGCCATCCAGTGCTGCATGAAAGATGTAGAAAATTGCACAGAAGTTAGATTAGAAAATATAGTTTATTTAGAAAGTAAATTGGAGAGCGAGAGAGAGAGAAAGAGGGGATTCACCTCCCCAAGGGAGAGAAGGGGACCAAAGCTCAAGAAAACATGGCCTGGACGCAGCTCAAAGAGCCCATGGCCGCACCATAGCTTAGCAAGGCAGTGGCAGATGGCTGCTCATGTTTGAGTCTTTTTAATCCTTTCCTTTGATGGGGGGAGGTCATTAAGGTGATTGAGTGGTAGTCTGCTCCACGTCATCACAAAGGGGCAGGTAAACAAAGGTACTGATGTCAGGTGATGGACAGCAGGCAGATGGGTGGGTTAGTCACATGACTGCTGCCATGGCGGTGGGCTCTGTCAAACTGGTTGTGTCCCAGGCTAGTGATTAGAGGGTAAGTCAAGTGAACTGCTAGAAAGACATGAGATTTAGGCAATGTTAAAATGTCTGCTCATAGCCGGGTTTGGTGGCTCAGCCTGTAATCCCGTGCCTTTGGGAGGCTGAAGTGAGTGGATTGCCTGAGCCCGCGGGTTCGAGACCCGCCTGGGCAGTGAAACCTCATCTCTACAATAAATCAAAAAATTAGCCGGGTGTGGTAGCACATGACTGTAATTCCAGCTACTCAGAAGGCTGAGGCGGAAGGATCGCCGGAGCCCAGCCGGTCGAGGCTGCGGTGGCCGGGAGCGGCCACTGCACTCCAGTCTGGGCGACAGAATGAGACTCCAACTCAAAAAAAAAAAAAAAAAAAAAAATGTCTGCTCATGGGGTATATTAAATCCATGTTATATCCTTTCACCAGTTATCCCTCCACAAGACCATAAGCTCCATGAGTGCAGGTCCTGGGTCTGTTCACCACTCTCTTAGCTCTTAACAAAATGGCATACAGTGGCTCAGCCTGTCATCCCAGCACTTTGGGAGGCCAAGGCGAGTGGATTGCCTGACCCCACAGGTTCGAGACCCACCCAGGCAACTTGGTGAGACCTCATCTCTACAATAAATAAAAAATTAGCCGGGCGTGGTAGCGCGTACCTGTAGTTCTGGCTACTTGGAAGGCTGAGGCAGAAGGATCACCGAGCCCAGCAGGTGGAAGCTGCGGTGGCTGGGAGCATGCCACTACACTCCAGTCTGGGCAACAGAGTGAGACTCCAACTCAAAAAAAAAATAAAAATTAACCAGGCATGGTAGCACGCCTGTATTTCTGGCTACTTGGAAGGCTGAGGCAGAAGGATCGCCGGAGCCCAGCAGGTTGACGCTGGGATGGCCATGAGCGTGACACTGCACTCCAGCCCGGGCTAGTGAAACTCAGACAAAAAAAAAAAAAAAAGTACAAGATGTGCATTTAGTAGGCAGTTGTTAAACAAATCAGTGAGTGAAAAAAAAGCTTAGTGTCCCAATTTCTATCAAATGCAAGAGGGGAGGAATTGAAGTCCTGGCTGGTTTGGACGCTGAACGTTCTTTCAGGCATGAACAGGACCATTAAGACCATTGCTGTATTTCAATGGAGCCCAATTGTAATTACTGTTAATTTACCTGTGTTCTCCAAGAGGGACTACTTAAGCCAATTATTGACATTAAAACATAGAAACGTGAAATTTCACTGTTGAGATGGCAATCTATTTAAATAAGTCCTAATTTCACTCTCTTGTTAGAAAGCTCTCCTGACAATTCTCTTCATAAAAGCCAAGGCTTCCCCTAATTGAGCCAAATCATGACGGAACCATTAGCATGCTAGAAAGAACGAGGCTGGGGAAGCAGCGGGTCCCAGAGTTGAGTCCCAGCTTGGCCACCGACGGCCCATGACCTGTCCTGAGGCTCCGTTTCCCTCCAACAATGCCTCCCCACAGGGCCACATGCCTGGTCCACACTGGACCCCCTAATGATCTGATTCCATCACGTTCCCCACCAGCCCAGAGCAGCCAGGCTACCCTCAGGCTTCCTCATAAGGCATCAGCAACATCGCACTGAAGGAACGATCACATGGTCACAGCCCCATGGCCCCAGTCGAACTTTCTGCAGTCTTTTCAGCAGAAGATGGGTGTCCCCACTGCATGCACACCAGTTGCTCTGACTTGTCCAGTATGATGTTGCTCCCCCTGCCACCTCCACAAAGCTTCCAACTACAGCAATTACAGCTTTTTACACTATTAGGTAACACAGCCAAGTGTTCAAGGGCTAAAGAGGGCAAATGTGTTCTTCTGACATATGATGATTAGATTCTCGAACTCATCCTAGAAAAAGTGCTCCAGGCCGGGCGCGTGGCTCACGCCTGTAACCCCAACACTTTAGAAGGCAGAGGTGAGAAGATTACCTGAGTCCAGAGCTTCAAGACCAGCCTGGGCAACATGGTGAGACCTTGTCTCTAGAGTAAATCAAAAAATTAGTCGGGCGTGGTGGTACGCGCCTGTGGTTCCAGCTACTTGGAAGGCTGAAGTAGAAGGGTCACCTGAGCCCAGCAGGTTGAGGCTGTGGTGGCCATGAGTGTGCCACTGCACTCAAGCCTGGACAACAGAGTGAAACTCCAACTCAAAAAAAAATTAAATAAAATTTAAAAAGTGAAAAGATGAACAGATGGGGAAAGATAGTTGGGAAACATTTAACTGATAATGGACCAGTAAGCACAATCTATAAGAGAATTCTGTAATCAATCAGGAAAGAAGCTCTCCAACAGAAAATACAAGACGAAGGCAGTTACCAGAAGAGGAAACACACGTGCCCAAAAACGATGTAAAAAGATACCCCCCTACTCGTCATCAGAGAAATGTAATGAAAACCACAAGAAAGCATTTCACACCCATCAAACCCACAAAAATGAAAAGATTTGACCACACAAGCGTTGGTGAGGACGCTGAGTAACTGACTTCAAGTAAGAGTTTAAATCAGAACACACACTTTGGGAAATAATTCTAACACCATATGCTAGGAACCAGCAATTCCACTCCTGGGTAAATACCCTAGAGAAATCCCTGCACATAAACAACCAAGAGATGACATGTACAAGAATGATCATAGAAGCATTGTTAGTGACAGAACAAAGAACCTGATACAACTTTAATATCCATTAACCGGAAAATAGATACATTAAATTGTGGCGCACGCATATAATTTGAAGTTATACAGTGAAAACAAATAGCTCAAAAAATATATCAACATGGAAGAATCTCAGAACTATAATACTGAGGAAAAGATGCAAGTTTCCTCTGGGAGTGGTGACCTGTAGTCCCAGCTACCCAGGGAGGCTGAGTCAGGAGGATCACTTAAGCCCGGGAGTTTGAGACCAGCCAGAGCAATATAGCAAGACCTCGCCTCAAATTTTTTAAACACTTTATTTTATTTAAAAAAAATGAAAAAGGTGCAAATTGCAGAAGAATGCATGCAGCAAAATACCATTTATGCTAAAAGTAAAAAAAAGTTAAAAGCCTTGCATAGGAATGATAAACACCAAATTCAGGATCCTAGTGTCCTCTAGGTGACCAGGAGGAATAGTTATCTGGGTTACACAAAGGCGCACTTACTTGGAGCATTTACTTGTATTGACAATGTTGTTTTTGAAGCTGTTTTTACTCTTTGTATTGTTTGTTTGAGACAGGGTTTGCCTTGGTCACCCAGGCTGGAGTACAGTGGTATGATTGCTGCAGCCTTGAATTCCCAGGTTTAAGCGATCCTCCTGCCTCAGCCTCCCAAGTAGCTGGGACTACAGGCACATACCATCACACCCACCTAATTTTCTTTTTTTTTAGTTAGTGTCTCCCAGGCTGTCTCCCAGGCTAGAGTGCAGTACCATGCCCAGTTAATTTTTTATGTATTGTAGAGATGAGGTCTCACCAAGTTACCCGTGCCGGTTTTGAACCTGTGGGCTCAGGCAGTCCACTCGCCTCGGCCTCCCAAAGTGCCGGAATGACAGGCTGAGCCACCAAGCCCAGCCAGTGTTGGTTTTTTTTAAGTCTTTTTATATGTCTTAAACAGTATATATTTTGAACTTTAACGTATATATACTTTCATCTAATTCCACTGGCAGGAATTTATCTTACATACCCATTAGCACATTGGATCACTCTCTGTAGAGCATTCTACCGATATCTGCTATGTTTCAAGTCATCGCTCTATAAACCATAAATTGTTTTTCTACCTAAAAGCTTTGTTTTTTAAGAAACTCATTCAGGTCAGGCAGGTGGCTTATGCCTGTAATCCCAGTACTCTGGGAGGCAGAGGCAGAGGCAGGAGGATTGCTTGAACTCAGGGGTTCAAGACCAATCTGAACAACATAGCGAGACCTCCCCTCTACAAAAAAATTTTAAAAATTAGGTGGGCATAGTGGCACAGACCTGTAGTCCCAGTTACTCGGGAGGCTGAGGTGGAAGGATCTCCTGAATCCAGGAGGCTGAGGCTGAGGCTGCGGTTGCCATGTGTGTGCCACTGCACTCCAGCCTGGGTGGCAGAGTGAGACTCTGAATCA
>NW_007039967.1:194119-195264 GCF_000164805.1 Carlito syrichta | reverse complement strand
AAAAATATATATATATATATATATATATATATATATATATATATATAGTAAATAAATTGTACTTAGTAGTCAAGAGACAGAGGTGACATAGTGCTGGCTTCAGTGCCGTGGGGAGGCCGAGTCATGTTTGCTTGGCCATGCTCCCATGCATGGTCCCCAGTCCAGGCAGCCTAGTGGGGCTTTGCTTTTGGGGTAACCTGGCACCCAGAGCCCCCATCTCTGCACGAAGCAGCTTCATTCATTTACTTTTCAGCTATGAACTTCCCGACTGCAAAGTCCTGGCCCAAGCCCAGGAAGGCTTCCCAGATCCCTGGGTGTGTCCTGATGGAGCCAGGTGTTGTCTCCTGTGCGGGTGCTGGCAGCTTGGTCCCGCCCAGGTGCAGCCGCTCAAAGTGTAAACAGGCACATGCCACCACGCCCGGCTAATTTTTTGATTTATTGTAGAGATGAGGTCTCGCCAAGTTGCCCAGGCTGTTCTTGAACACGTGGGCTCAGGCAATCCCCTCACCTCAGTCTCCCAAAGTGCTGGGATTACAGGTTTGAGTCACCACACCCGGCACAAATAAACTTAATGGTCTCTCGAACTGTATTTCAGCTCCGAATTCCACTCTTTTAATATAATACCTGATTTTATCAAGAGTCGCATGCTTTACGCTCACTAGAACCTGTCCTCCTCCTGCTCTGGCTTTTGTACATCGACGGTCTTCAAGATCTAATTCTTAGAATCCATTCCTTACTTTAGAGATGTTATAACATATTAGAGTTGAACTTTTTTTTTGAGTTGGAGTCTTACTGTCACCCAGGCTGGAGTGCATTGGCACGCTCATGGCTACCGTAGCCTCCACCTGCTGGGCTCCAGTGATCCTTCCGCCTCAGCCTTCCAAGTACCTGGAACTACAGGCGTGCGCCACCATACCCAGCTCATTTTTCTTGCTTTATCGTAGAGGCGAGGTCTTGTCATGTTGACCAGGCTGGTCTCAAACCCATGGAGGCTCGGCAATCCTCTCACCTCAGCCTCTCAAAGTGCTGGCGTGACAGGCATGAGCCATCGCACCCAGCTATAAGGGCTACAAGAAGAAGTTTGGAAATCTTTTTTTTTTTTTTGAGTTGGGGTCTCACTCTGTCACCCAGACTGGAGTGCAGTG
>NW_007039967.1:193503-193968 GCF_000164805.1 Carlito syrichta | reverse complement strand
CCAGGCAGGTCTCGAACCCGCGGGCTCAGGCAATCCACTCACTTCAGCCTCCCAAGGCGTGGGATTACAGGCTGAGCCACCGAGCCCGGCTGGAAATCTTTGAACCAGAGAGTAGATTGGATGTGTGACTGTCAAAGAGAATAAGAAAAATTTTTACAACCATTCTTCCATTTCTTTACCTGTGAAAAAAAACAGGCCTGATAATACCCGCCTTTCCCAGTCTTACAGGGCACCGGAAAGTTCCAATGAGACAATCGCCCCCTGCAGCTGAGGCCCTTAGGAAACAATGTATTACTTCCTTCATAATAGAGGGTATTTCCCGTTCAAATAATTAGTCGTGCAAATGAGACCATGTGTTTCTTCTGGAAGGAGAAGAAGGAAATAAAGGGGAGGGGTGAGAAGGTACAATTTTTTCTTTTTTTTTTTTTTTGAGTCGGGGTCTCATTTGCCCAGGCTGGAGTGCAG
>NW_007039967.1:192020-193334 GCF_000164805.1 Carlito syrichta | reverse complement strand
CCACTCACCTCAGCCTCCCAAAGCCGCGGGATTACAGGCTGAGCCACCGAGCCCAGCTATTTGTTACTTTTTTGTAGAGACTGGGTCTTGTTATGTTGCCCAGGCTTGTCTCGCTCTCCTGGGCTTAAGCGATCCTCCTGCCTTGGCCTCCCAAAGTGCTGGGGCCAGAGGTGTGAGCCACTGTGCTGAGCCTCAGTTGCAACTTTTTTTTTTTGGAGTTGGAGTCTCACTCTGTCACCCACACTGGAGTGCAGTGGCACGCTCATGGCCACCACAGCCTCAATCTGCTGGGCTCCAATGATTCTTCTGCCTCAGTCTTCCAAGTAGCTGGAACCACAGGTACACGCCACCACGCCCGGTTAATTTTTTTGATTTATTGTGTTGTCTCTACAAGATCTTGCCAAGTTGCCCAGGCTGGTTTTGAACCCCCGGGCTCAGGAAATTCTCTCGCCTCCACCTCCCAAAGGTGCTGGGATTACCACCACGCCCGGCCTCAGTTGCAATTTCCAAAGAGAAAGACCATGTTCAAGAGAGGACACCTGCCGGGCTCAGTGGCTCAGCGGCTCAGCCTGTAATCCCGCGCCTTTGGGAGGCTGAAGTGAGTGAATTGCCTGAGCCCGGGGGTTCAAAACCCACCTGGGCAGCGAGACCTCATCTCTACAATAAATCAAAAAATCAGCCGGGGGTGGTAGCACATGCTTGTAATTCCGGCTACTTGGAAGGCTGAGGCGGAAGGATCGCCGGAGCCCAGCAGGTCGAGGCTGCGGTGGCCGGAAGCAGCCACTGCACTCCAGTCTGGGCGACAGAGTGAGACTCCAACTCAAAAAAAAAAGAGAGGACACCTGTATTAAATAAGCACTTGCTCTGTGCCAAACACCATGCAGTGTGCCGGCGGCTGCAAATGTTTCATTTAATCCTCACAGGAAGTGATGCAAGTGTTGCCATTCCCCTTTTATGGACAAGAAAACCGAGGTTCCGAGAGAATAAGTCATTTGGCCAAGGTCAGGCAAAGACACTCAACACCAGGCTGCCCTACCTGGGACCACAAACGCTTCTTCCCAGCCTGTCGTGACTGCTCCACACGTAGCATTCATTCCTGGTCTGCTTCTCTGGCTCTCTTTCTGCTACCCGCCCCCGCCCTTAGGATCTGCGGCATTTATTTCATTGCTTGGGTTATTTCCTTGACATCCAGCCCCTGGACATTTCCTAGTCAAGAGCCCACTGTAAGCCAGGCTCGGTGGCTCGGCCTGTAATCCCGCACCTTTGGGAGGCTGAGGTGAGTGGATTGCCTGAGCCCGGGGGTTCGAGACCCGC
>NW_007039967.1:189359-191655 GCF_000164805.1 Carlito syrichta | reverse complement strand
TCCAGTCTAGCGACAGAGTGAGACTCCAACTCAAAAAAAAAAAAAAAAAAAGAGCCCACTGTCTTCACACACACCACCTCTCAAAGCCCCCTGCCCCCACAGCCTCCTTCACTGGGGCTGCCCTCTCTCTGTCTCCCAGACCCAAAAACCACTTTTACTGATTTCTCCTCTTCCCCATAGATATAAAAATCACGTAATTATACCCATTCTTTCTTCAACACATCTGTTTGTTTGTGTTTAAATTAGAAAAGGGGTCTCAAAAAAAAAGGTGGGCCGGCATAGTGGCTCCCACCTATAATCCCAGCACTCTGGGAAGCGGAAGCAAGAGGATTGCTTGAGGGCAGGAGTTTGTTGGAGACCAGCCTAGGCAACATAGTGAGACTTTGTCTCTACAAAGAGTCAAGAAATTGGCCCGGCATGGTGTCTCATGCCTGTAGTCCCAGCACTTTGGGAGGCCAAGGCTAGAGGATTGCTTGAGCTCAGGAGTTTGAGACCAGCCTAGGCAACATAGTGAGACTTCATTTCTACACAAAATTAGCTACACAAAATTAGTGGTGCGTGACTGTAGTCACAGCTACTTGGGAGGCTGAGGACCAACTGAGCCCAGAAGGTTGAGGCTGCAGTGAGCCATGACTGCACTGTACTATAGTTGGGGTGACAGAGTGAGACTCTGACTCGAAAGGAAAGGAGAGGAAGGAAGAAACAGGGTCTTACTGTGTTGCCCAGGTTGGAGAGAGAAAGAAAGAAAAAGAAAGGAAGGAAGGAAGAGGGTCACATTCTGTTGCCCAGGCTGGAGTGAGAGAGAAAGAGAGGGAGGAAGGGAGGAAGGAAGGAAGGAAGGAAGGAAGGAAGGAAGGAAGGAAGGAAGGAGGGAGGGAGGGAGGAGGGGAGGGAGGGAGAGTCTCACTCTGTTGCCCAGGTTGGAGTGCAAGGGCACCATCATAGGTCACTATAGCCTCAAACTCTTGGGCTCAAGGGATCCTCCTACCTCAGCCTCCCAAAGTGCTGGAATAACAGGTGTAAACCATGCCCCCCTGAAATATCTCTTACCTCTGGCTGATCGATTCTACTTTTTCTTTAACATCCCTGCATACCTTGTGTCAGCCTCCCCTGGCCTCCCTGATTGCTTCAGTGTACCCCACACACTGCTGCCAGATGGTGTCCTCCTTACACCCCCCCCCCATCAACATTCTCCTGCCCTCTTGCCCTTGTGGGATCTCCCTGCACCAGATCAAGTCCACGCTCAGCCTGGCACTCAAGGCCACAGGCATCTGGCCTCCCTGTGGCTTCCCAGCCTCAACCCTCTCCCCCACTCCTCCTCTCTTCGGTTCCTCAGCTTAGCAAAAGGAGAGCTCACAACATGTACCCCCATATCATGCTGCTTTCTCCCCTCCCCAGTTGTGGCATCCCTCATCTCCCAACAGACTGTCCCCCTCCGGCCCATCTCTCAGTCAAGGCTCCAGAGGCCTCCTCCCAAAGCCTGCAGGACCATCATCTGTGCTGGTCACAGGGCAAGTCATTATGTGCCGACTGACACTCTCTTCTGCTCAGCCGGGGACAGACACTGAAACTGACCAGTGCGACTTCATCGGTCAGCATCTATATCCATGTATCTCATCACCCCAAATGCTGCAGACGCTTGCAGGTGAAGCCTGTCTACTGGGCCTTGTCTGCTCCTGACAGGCCTAGTAGGCAGATAAGACAGCAGGTGTCGCATATATGTGTTGATTGCATTCATTCTTCCCACAGACTTGACCTCAAACAAGTAGCCAGGGTTGGTCAGAATAGCAAACATCCGCCTTAGAAATCTGATTTTGGCCACCACAAATCTCCCACAAGCCAATTTCATCCTAACCCCTCTGTCACCCACCGCTTCCACGGCTCTGGGAGGCCCCTGGGCTTGGTGGGGAGGGGTCACGGCCAGACGCCCCAAGGCCATCCCAACCTGGCTCTGCCCGCCAGTTCGGCGATCCAGTTTCCCTGCCCTTCCCCAGTCCCGAGCTAACAGGAAAAAAACCCCGAGTATGGAGCGCCTGAACCCCGAACCCCGACGTCCTCAATGCTGAAACCACTGCAGCCCAGCCCAGGGGCCACCCGAAGCACCCAGGGGAAGGCCCGCCCTCGGGAGAGAAAGAAGACACTGCACCTTTAAGTCTGTGCTGGTTGAGAAAAACAAGCTGTGATTTATATAAGCGGGAAAATCATGTGATTTGCAGGAACGCTCCCCCCCTTCCCCGGCCGCCTCGCGGCGTCGCCTCCGAGCCCATCCCAGAGGGGCTCGGGCGGCGGGCTGGGC
>NW_007039967.1:187095-188969 GCF_000164805.1 Carlito syrichta | reverse complement strand
TCTCGGCTGCAGGGAAGGGGCCGGGCGGGGATCTCGGGCCAAAGGAGAGAGGCCAAGCGGGAGGGGGGGGCGGCCAGCCGAAGGGGAGGGGCGCGAGCAGGGTTCTCTGCTAATGGGGAGGGGGGAGCTCCGCTGCAGGGGAGGGGTCAGGCGGGGGTTCGGTCCTGCAGCGCCTCTGTGACCCTCAGAAGCGGGGACAGGCGGCAGCCAGCCTCCGGGCTGCAGCAGTTTGGTCCCCAAAGAGCCTCTCAGTGGGCTGCTATTCAGGGCCAATGAGGTCGCCCATAGCCGAGGGTCTCAGTTCCCCACGCACCCATCTCAGGCGAAAGTTTGCGATGGAGAAACTGAGGCTTTCCCTCCACTTCCCAGGGAGGACGGAAAGCCAGGGCCCCACTCACTGGCTTCTGTGTCCCTGGAACACCCAGCAGGAGGGGAGCAATTTAAGAAATAATGTGTTGGCAAAGGGCATCGTGAAAATCAGCCATTTCTAGAGCTGAGAGCCGGTTGTGTTTGCCCAGAAGACCCGGCTTTCAGAAGGAAACTATGTGGCCTTTTCAGACAGAGCCAGGGAAAATGATGTGTGATGGGGACCCCTGAGAACCAGCACAGACAACCTGAACGTAGAGGGAAGGCATGTGGCCACCACGAGCCCACGCCCACTGAGACACTGGAGTGGACAAGACTGAAAAGGTCATCTCGGCCATCCTCCTGTGGCTGATGGAACAGACCCAGCCCATCCAGGGAGTACTTCCTGTGGGAGAGGATTAACAGTCACTCCCAAAACCGGGCCCAGGAGAAATTGCAGGGCGGGGCTTTCTCAAGGGAGGCCAGCTGCAAGGAGAGGCGGGGTCACTCTCAGTTCCGCCTCCTTTCCATAAAGCACAGTGGTTGACATTGTCCAAGGAAGGAAACCCAAGGCTTCCCAGAGTAACCAACTGCAGGGTTCTTGCTTGTCAGAGATGATGCTAAAGTTCTGCTTTATATTCTTCCATTGGTCATCTGCTGGGGTGAGGCATAAGCCCATGTTACATGGAGGAAAGACATGGTGCAATGAACAAAGTCACCAATGCCCCATCTTGCAGTGACCTCTCCATGAGACTCCATTGCCCAGGCTGGCCTCAAGCAATCCTCCCACCTCAGCCTCCCTGAGTGCTAGGAGTACAGGCATGAGCCACCATGTCCGGTCCTTCTAACCTCTTGAATCGCTATGTTAACTTATATCTTTCTTCTTCCAGCCCACCGTACATCCCACACAGCCAGCTGGACCATGGAGGCCATCCTGACCCTCCTCCCAGCCCCCCTTTCTTTGTCAGATGGTTTCTTTAAGCCGAGGTCAGAAACAGAACCCAGTGCCCTCTGTTACGCCAACAGTGAGAATAACCTTCCTGAAGGGGAAATCTTAAATCAGACAAATATTCTTGATTATACTATGAACCCTGAAGAATCAAAATGTAAGTTAACATAGCAATTCAAGAGGATAGAAGTACCAGACAAGGTGGTCCATGTCTGTAGTCCCAGCACTTTCGGAGACCAAGGCTGGAGGATCACTTGAGGCCAGACTGGGCAATGTAGTGAGACCCTATCTCTACAAAAATAAAATAATTAGCTGAGAGTGGTAGTGAGCACTGGCGAATTGCTTGAGCCCAAGAAGTCAAGGCTGTAGTGAGCTGTGATCATGCCATTGCACTCTAGTCTGGCAGGCAGAGTAAGAACCCATCTTTTTTTAAAAAAAAGAGCCAGGCTCGGTGGCTCAGCCTGTAATCCCATGCCTTGAGAGGCTCAGGTGAGTGGATTGCCTGAGCCGCGGGTTCGAGACCCACCTGGGCAACTTGGTGAGACCTCATCTCTACAATAAATCAAAAAATTAGCCGGGC
>NW_007039967.1:178564-187075 GCF_000164805.1 Carlito syrichta | reverse complement strand
CAAAAAAAAAAAAAAAAAAAAAAGAGGCCAGGTGCAGTGGCTCACACCTTTCATCCCAGTACTTTGGGAGGCTGAGGTGAGAGGGTTGCCTGAGACTGTGGATTCGAGACCAACCTGGGCAACTTGGCAAGAACTCACCTCTATAATAAATCAAGAAAAATTAGCTGGGCATGAAGGTGCATGCCTGCAGTTCCAGCTACTTGGAAGGCTGAGGCAGAAAGATCGCTTGAGCCCAGCAGGTCGAGGCCACAGTGGCCGTGAATATGCCACTGCCCTCCAGCCTGGGCGACAGAGTGAGAAAAAAGATAACACTCTGTGTGTTCACACAGATCTTAACCTCAGTCATTCCAAGATTTAGTGTATGCCTGGCACTGAGCTGGGCGCTGGGAGGGGTACAGTGTGAATAAGATGGACAGAGCGGCCGGGCTTGGTGACTCAGCCTGTAATCTGAGCACTTTGGGAGGCCGAAGCGAGTGGATTGCCTGAGCCCGCGGGTTCGAGAACCGCCTAGGCAACTTGGCAAGACTCGTCTCTACAATAAATCAAAAATTAGCTGGGCGTGGTAGCGCACGCCTGTAGTTCTGGCCACTTGGAAGGCTGAGGTGGAAGGATCGCCTGAGACCAGCAGGTCAAGGCTGCAGTGGTTGTGAGTGTGCCACTGCCCTCCAGCCTGGGTAACAGAGTGAGACTCCAACTCAGAAAAAAAAAAAAAGATGGACAGGGCACGCCCCTCTCTGAGCCCTGACTTCTGCCCCGCCTCTCTGCCTCCCAGGACATAGGCCACAATGGAGGCCACTGTCCTCCACCAGCATAAGCCTGCCCCCTCCTGACCCGCCAGCAGCAAGCGTTGCCCCCACCCCAGCTGCTCAGGTCTCAAGTGTTCGGCCAAGAGCTGCTTCATCAGAAGGCACGAGCATTCTGGGGACTGGGCATGGGAATAAGAAGTCACCTAAGGGCCTGTGCAGAAAACGAGGTCAAAGTTGGCAGCTCCCTGGGCCTCCCACAAAAGGATCGAGCCACCACAATGTATCACTCTGTTCAGGCCCCACCTCACTCCACCACCAGCTTTCCTTCATTTTTTGTTCCTTTTCTTTTAGGCCTGGCTGCCCCCATCTGTTAGGGCACGGATAGGGTGAGGGTGGACGGAGGGAGAGGCGAGAGGCGTAGCACCACCGGTGCTGGCGTGCAGGGGTGGGCACTGACGCCCAGAGATCCGAGTAAAGCAAAGAATTGCAACACACAAAGAGGTAAAGAAAGAAAAGTTTACTTAAAAGTAAATTAGAGAGAGAAAGAGAAAGGAGAGAGAAGATTCACTTCCCCAAGGTGGGGGAAGGAGACCAAAGCCAGGAAGCGTGGCGACAGCCATAGTTCAAAGATCTCAGGGCCACGCCAGAGGCTAGCAAGGCAATGGTCCTGGCTGCTTGTGGTTGAGTCCTTTTAACCATTCCCCTTGATGGGTAAAGTCATTAAGGTGATTGGGTGGTGGTCTGCTCCATATCATCACGAAAAGGCAGGCAAGCACAGGTACTGACATCAGGTGAAGGACAGCAGGCAGATGGGTGGGCTAGTCACATGATTGCTGCCATGGTGGGGTTTATCTGTGTCACATGGGTCACAAAGGGCTGGTTAGGATAACTTGGGGAGTTTGGGCCCAGAGGGGTTTTTTCCTGCAAGAGACTTGTTAGACATGTGCAATTCACAGATTCCTTGACCAAAGATGTTCTTTTTTTTTTTTTGAGTTGGAGTCTCTCTGTCACCCAGACTGCAGTGCAGTGGCCGCTCCCGGCCACCGCAGCCTCGAACTGCTGAGCTCCGGCGATCCTTCCGCCTCAGCCTTCCGAGTAGCCGGAATTACAGGCATGCACTACCACGCCCGGCTGATTTTTTGATTTATTGTAGAGATGAGGTCTCTCTGCCCAGGCGGGTCTCGAACCCACGGGCTCAGGCAATCCACTCACCTCAGCCTCCCAAAGGCGCGGGATTACAGGCTGAGCCACCGAGCCCGGCTTCCAAAGATGTTCTTTTATCACTTTTATGACTTTGTCCAGCCAAAAGGTGATCTTTGATCTTCAGCCTTGACAAGGAACCTAAAAGTTTACTAGAGATTATTATGCTAAACAATGAATTGAAAAGTTGGATTGTCCTGGTCTTGCACCTGATGCAGATTTGCTGAGGGGGGATGGGATAGGCTGCTGCTTGTCCTGCAGTCGAATGTCTGAACGCTTTCTAATGGTTATGCTGAGGCAAAAAGACTAAACTAAGAATAAGCTAAATTTCTTCTAGGTTTCTATAGGTACCACCTTTCACCATCAGTCTCCTCTTTCCCAAGCTTCCTGTACCGCAGGCCTGCCTATCTCAGGGCCTCCCGGGTGCCTTCTTCCCAGTGCCACTCAGCTGTCTCTACATGGTGTCCTGAGCCCTGGGCCCTGCACAGACAACTACCTGCCTGCCTGAGGCCTCTCGGTCTCTTCCGCAGCTGTGAGGTCTCCTCCCTGGAGGGGCTTGAACATACACCCTTTGTTACAAGGCTGCCAGCCTCCTCCTTTCAGCCCTCCTGGACCACACGGCCCCTGCCTACTCCCAGTGTGTTCCTTGTTTCTCCTATTTCCCGCCTCCCACGGCCATTCACAAGCGCAGCCGGGTAATGTGCAGAGGTAGACCGGGCAGGAAGCCTGCGGTGAACAGGCATTTTAAATGACCAAACAGAAAGTATGGCCCAAACTGAAAACACCCTGGAAGCCACAAACTCTGGTACCGTCAAAAGAAGCCAGAAAGCCAGATCTGGACCCCTGAGGTTTAAACAACAACAGCAAAAAAAAAAAAAAAAAAAAGGCAGTGATTGAATTAGTGAAATCAGCTCATCATGACACTGTCTCTTTCAGGAAATGGAGACTTGAAAGAAAAAAAGGCATCCCAGCCCCTGCCAAGTTCCATTCTGTTTCAAATTAGCCTTCGGTAAAGCGAGGGGGCTGAATATCAAGGTCTCTAAAGTCCTCCTAGGACAAAGCTCTGAGGTCCTACACTTCTTCTAAACAACCTTCTGGAAACCTCCACATTCTTCTGAGGCGAAAATGCATGTGTGTTCTGGGCTGAAGCTCAGCATCAGGCTTTCACGACAGTCATTTCAGGCCTGTTTCCCTCTCTCCTCTCCCTGAAAGGGCCTCTGGGCTTTCCCAGGCTGCCTGGGTGGAAGGGAACATACAGCTCCCCCGGAGCAGAGGGGCCCGCGAGAGGGAAAACTGGCCCTGGCCCAGTGCAGGCTTGCCTCTCACTCTGCAGGGACATTTTTCCCTCCCAGCCAGCAGGGAACTTATGAAACTTCTTAACAGCACACCCTCAGTCCAGCCCAGGCCCCACGGCATCCCGCACCCCAGTTTACAAGCTCTCAGTGGTAACTAACACATTTGGCAAACCTTCTGGAGCATGAGCCAAGCTAGGCCCTTTTCCCCAGGTCCCCACTTACAAAAGGGTTGCTGGGCTGGGCCAGAAATGGGATCCAGCCAGACAAGCCCAGAGCCTGGGTTGTCGGGGCCAAGACTGGAAAGGACTAGAGGGAAGTGTCCTCGGCCGGCCTCACCGCCGTTCTCCGGCACCACACAGGCTGGTCCAGGATCTCAAACCACATCAGTGATTCCAGGCAGGGCTCCATCCCCAGCCTACACTCAGCTCAGGACACAGCCCGGGAATCTTCAAGCGTTCTGACCACAGGGCTCCCTTTCCATGCCAGGCTCCCCTGGGGTCCCCGGGTGGGAGCAGCCCGGCCCTCTCCCTGGACTCCTGCCAAGTCCAGGGAGGTCCAAAAACAGATGTCTCCATCAGAAACAGTCACAGCCCATGTCTCTGCTTTCAGACGATTTTAAAAGAAGTATTGTCATTTTTTAATTTTTTAGTTGGAGTCTCACTCTGTCGCCCAGGCTGAAATGCAGTGGCACGCTCACGGCCACCGCAGCCTCACACTGCTGGGCTCAGGTGATCCTTTCACCTCATCCTTCTAAGTATCTGGAACTATAGGCATGTACCACCATGACTGGCTAATTTTTTGATTTATTGTAGAGTTGGGGGGGGGTCTCACCAAATTGCCCAGGCTGGTCTCAAACCCGTGGGCTCAGGCAATCCTCTCACCTGGGCCTCCCAAAGTGCTGGGATTATAGGTGTGAACAACCGCGCCTGGCTTTTGGACAATTTCAAAGGGAATATTGTCTTGAAAGTTCAAGACACGCGGTGGGCTTGCCTTTGGTTCTAGTACCATCTCTGTCCCTCGGAACACAGCGCTCTTCCCTGTGTATATGGTAACCTCATGGTCGCTGAGTTGAGGGGACCTCCAAAGTGACCCAGGCTGTGCCTTGTGCAGCTCCTGCTGAAGGTCTCCCAGAAGAGAAGGTCCGTCCACTCCTTCCTTGAGGCTTCTCACTGTGGTGCCCGCCACGGAGAGTCAAGCACATGATTGACCCTCAACTGTGAGGCCCCATCACTGTCTCCCCAGCCTCCCCGTTACTGTCAAATCTTGCATCCGTCCCCCAACCTTCCCTATGCCTGGATTCTCAGAGTTTGCGCTTCTGTGGGTGATCTCAGGCTGGGACTTTCTGCTCTCCACCTCTCAGCCTCCGTGGGCTCCCTCCTCCTGCAACTGTTGCCTCTCCCAGCCTCTGTCGACCACCCCCACTGGGCTCCATCCCTGCACTTGCCCTGCAGACTTGTTCTCAAGGTTTGGGGTCACAGAGGGGGAGTCACAGTAAGTTAAAATAAATTAATTAATAGAAATAGAGAAGCTGGCCAGGCTCGGTGGCTCAGCCTGTAATCCCAGTACTTTGGGAGGCCGAGGCGAGTGGATTGCCTGAACCCCCGGGTTCGAGACCCATCCAGGCAACTTCACCAGACCTCGTCTCTACAGTGAATCAAACATTAGCCGGGCATGGTAGCGCGTGCCTATAGTTCCGGCTACTTGGAAGGCTGAGGCAGAAGGATTGCCAGAGCCCAGCCCAGGTCGAGGCTGCGGTGGCCGGGAGCGGCCACTGCACTCCAGTCTGGGTGATGGAATGAGACTTCAACTCAAAAAAAAAAAAAAAAATAGAGAAGCTACTAATAGAAATACCTCTCCCCAAAATGCATCGATTCTTCCGCAGTTCAGAAAACATCTCACTCTTCCCTGCACCCAGCTAAAACCTGCTTCCCGCCAGGCGCAGTGACTCAAGCCTGTCATCCCAGCACTTTGGGAGGGGGAGGTGAGAGGGTTGCCTGAGCCCAGGATTCAAGATCAGCCTGGGCAACTTGGCGAGACCTCATCACTACAATAAATCAAAAAATTAGCTGGGCATGATGCGCATGCCTGTTGTTCCAGCTACTTGGAAAGCTGAGGTGGAAGGATCGCCTGAGTCCAGTGGGTTGAGGCTGCAGTGGCTGTGAGACTCCAACTAAAAAAAAAAGTCTGAATCCCACCTAGAGCTCTGTCATTATGGGTCCCTGGGATTAGGTTTGACTTTAAAAAAAAAAAAAAAAAAAAGGCCGGGCGTGGTGTCTCAAGCCTATAATCCCAGCATTTTGGGAGGCTGAGGCGAGAGGATTGACTGAGCCTGCAAGTTCAAGACCAGCCTGGGCAACATGGTGAGACCTCATCTCTGCAATAATCAAAAAATTAGCCGGGCATGGTAGCGCGTGCCTATAATTCCGGCTACTTGGAAGGCTGAGGCAGAAGGCTTGCCAGAGCACAGCTGTGGTGGCTGGGATTGTGCCACTGCCCTCCAGCCTGGGCGACAGAGTGAAACTCCAACTGAAAACAAAAAACAAAAAAACCTGCTTCCCTCCAGCCTCTCTCTTCGCTTCTGAAAACAAAAAACAAAAAAACCTGCTTCCCTCCAGCCTCTCTCTTCGCTTCCAGACCCTTCTATCCAAACTCAAAGTTCCCGGTGGATTTCTCTTACAGAGCAATTTGTCTAGGCATCAGCATGCCCAGAGTCATTCACTATTCTCACCAGCAGGCTCCCTCATCAGGGTCCATCATAGCATAAGCCGCCAAGAAGAGGCAACTGCCTCCAGGAGAGAGGCCGGGTCCTCCCCCGGAATGAGGAAGCATAGCATTTGGTTTTCCATGCAACACTTTCTTCCTATCCACCTCCTCACCACTCCTTGACTTCTGGTACCCCTGACAGTCAAGAAATCCAGACCTGGCCCGGTGGCGCAAGCCTGTAATCCCAGCATTTTGGGAGGCCAAGGCAAAAGGATTGCTTGAGTCCGGGAGTTTGAGACCAGCCTGAGCAACTTGGCAAGACCTCGTCTCTACAATAACTCAAAAAAAATTAGCCGGGCGTGGTGGCTTGCACTTGTAGTTCCAGCTACTTGGAAGGGTGAGGCGGAAGGATTGCCTGAGCTGAGTAGGTCAAGGCCGCAGTGGCCACGAGCCTGGGTCAACTCAAAAAAAAAAAAAGAAAAGAAAGAAAAAAGAAACCACCCCAGGCCAGGTGCTGTGGCTCACGCCTGTAATTCCAGCACTTTGGGAGGCTGAGGTGAGAGGATTGCCTGAACCCAATAGCCATGAGTGTGCCACTGCCCTCCAGCCTGGGCTGCAGAGTGAGACTCCAACTCAAAAAAAGAAAAAAATCCACCCCAAATTGCTCCTATTTTATTTATTTATTTTTAAACTAATCAGCATTCCTGCTGTAGTCGGCAGTCCACTTAAAAATAAGTCAGCATAAGATAGACATAAAAAGACAAATATTAGCCTGGGAAACAAAAGGAGGCCTTCTCTTCTCTACGAAAAAATCCAAAACTTAGCTGGGCGTGGTGGTGCGCCCCTCTAATTCCAGTTACTCAGGAGGCTGAGACAGAAGCATCACAACTGAGCCCAAGAGGTAAAGACTGCGATAAGTCATGATTGTGTCACTGTACTCCAGCCTGGGCAACAGAGTGAGACCCCGACTCAAAAAAAAAGAAAAGAAAAAAATATTTTATGACTCGTCTTGTATAAGGTACCTAGAATAGCCAAGTTCATAGAGACAGGAAGTAGAATGATGGTTGCCAGGGGCGGGGAGAGGGGAAAAGGAGGACTTATCAATCAGTGGGTGTGGTGTTTCAGTTTGGGAAGAAAAAAAAAGATAGAAGGAGATGATGGCTGCACAACTATGTGAACGGACTTAATGCCACTGATCTATACACTTAAAATGGTTAACATGATACTTCCTATATTATGTTTGGTTTATCATAATAAAAAACATCAGCAACATTTGCTCACACCTCAAGAGGGACTTCAGTGAACTCTACAAATGGGGGCTTTTCCCTCAGAAACTTTGGGTCACACCACATCTGGAACACTGCACACAGAGTCCCCCGAGCTAAGGAGATCACTCTTGGCTGGGCGCGATGGCTCATGATTGTAAACTCAGCACTTGGGGAGACTGAGGAGGGAAGATCGCTCGAGGTCAAGAGTTTGAGACCGGCCTGGCAACATAGCGAGACCCCATCTCTACAAAAATTTAAAAATAATAATATAAATGAGGAGATCACGCTCACTTGCTGTTGGACTGGGAGGTCAGTCAACCTTCTGCTCCCCCACTCACGTTGCTGTAGGTGTCTGCTTCCTTCTCGAATGGAAAACAGAAGCAGCACAGGGCAGTTGTCATCGGAAAAGGAACTTTTAGACCTTGGTTTTATTTTTTATTTTATTTTTCTGAGTTGGGGTCTCACTCTGTTGTCCAGGCTGGAGTGCAGTGGCAGGATCATGGCTCACCATAGCCTTGTCCTCCTGGGCTCAGGCGATTCTTCCACCTCAGCCTCTTGAGTAGCTGGGACTTCAGACATGTGCCACCATGCCCAGCTAATACAAAAAACTTTTTTTTTTGTAGAGACAGGGTCTTGCTATGGTGTTCAGGCTGTTCTTGAACTCTTGGGCTCAAGCAGTCCTCCCGCCTCAGCCTCCCAAAGTGCTGGGATGACAGGTGTGAGCCACCGAGCCCAGCTCGACCTTGGTTTTGATTCTAGTTCAGACTGAGCACAGTGGCTCACATCTGTAATCCCAGCACTTTGGGAGCTCAAGGTGGGAGAATCACTTGAGGCCAGGAAGTCGAGGCTGCCATGAACTATAATGGTGCCACTGCACACCAGCCTGGGTGACAGACCCAGACGCTTTCTCTAAAAACAAAACAGACGGGGTGCAGTGACTCAGCCTGTCATCCCAGCATTTTGGGAGACCGAGGCGAGAGGATTGTCTGAGCTCGGAGGTTCGAGACCACCCTGAGTAACCTGATAAAACCTTGTCTCTACAATAAATCAAAAAATTAACTGGGCATGGTGGCACATGCCTGTGGCTCCAGCTTTTGGAAGACTGAGACAGAAGGATTGTCTGAGCCCAGCAGGTGGAGGCTGCAGTGGTCAGGAGCGTGCCATGGTGCTCCAGCCTGGGTGACAGAGTGAGATTCCGATTAAAAACAAAAAAGAAGCCGGGCTCGGTGGCTCAGCCTGTAATCCCGCACCTTTGCGAGGCTGAGGTGAGTGGATTGCCTGAGCCCGTGGGTTCGAGAC
>NW_007039967.1:159817-178427 GCF_000164805.1 Carlito syrichta | reverse complement strand
GCCGGGAGCGGCCACTGCACTCCAGTCTGGGCGACAGAGTGAGACTCCAACTCAAAAAAAAAAAAAGAAAATTGAGCTCCTTAATTCAATTCAACTCAACATATACTAAATATGTTCTAAGTGTCAGGTACTATGGGGGAAACAAAGATGAATTCCACACCATGCTTCCTTGACCTTAAGAAGTACTAACTTAGAGCTGGGTGCAGTGGCTCACACCTGTAATCCCAGCACTTTGGGAGGCCTGTGTTAGAGACAAGCCTGGGTAACATGGTGAGACCGCGTCTCTACAATAAATCAAAAAATTAACTGGGCATGGTGGCACATGCCTGTAGTTCCAGCTACTTGGAAGGCTGAGGTGAAAGGATCACCTGAGCCCAGCAGGTCGAGGCTGCAGTGGCTGTGAGCGTGCCACTGCACTTCAGCCTGGGTGACAGAGTGAGATTCTGACTCAAAAAAAAAGAAAGAAAGGAAGGAAGGAAGGAAGGAAGGAAGGAAGGAAGGAAGGAAGGAAGGAAGAAAGAAAAAGAAAATGGAGAAGGCAGTAGCCACTCTCCAGCAAAATAAAGGATGTGAATGCCCTTTGAGAAGGTATCATCATTTATTCACTTCGTCAAACTAAAAACATCTCCAGTGCAAGAAGGAAGTCAGTACCTGGAAATAAAGAGGTAGCCAGCAAACAGCTCAGTAAATGCAACCTAAAAATACTACTACCTTGGCCGGGCTCAGTGGCTCAGCCTGTAATCCCGCGCCTTTGGGAGGCTGAGGTGAGTGGATTGCCTGAGCCCGCGGGTTCGAGACCCGCCTGGGTAGTGAGACCTCATCTCTACAATAAATCAAAAATCAGCTGGGCATGGTAGCGCATGCCTGTAATTCCGGCTACTTGGAAGGCTGAGGGGGAAGGATCGCCGGAGGCCAGCAGGTCGAGGCTGCGGTGGCCGGGAGCGGCCACTGCACTCCAGTCTGGGTGACAGAGTGAGACTCCAACTCAAAAAAAAAAAAAAAAAAAATACTACCTCGATCTTGGGCCAGTGTCCCTAAGTCATCTTTCCCCTCAAAGGTCAAATGAAGCAAAGTCCTTCACAATCTAGTCTCCGCTAGGAAAACCCTGTCTTGTTGAGATACACATTTCTTCATGATTAGTTTTTAGCCAGTTTTGTCCACAGGGTGCCCACGGCATCACTTTGAGCAAATGTGGAGGGAGGAACCAAGCAAGAGCATAGTGGTGAGGGAGCGTGGAGGGGCAGAGGAAAGGACTGACTCCCAAGAGCACATGTTCAAAATGGCACCTTCTAGTAATGTTCAAAGCACGCCAACATGTTGACTGCCAAACGACACATGAGGCTGGGCACAGTGGCTCATGCCTATCATTGCCCATGGTGGGAGGCCAAGGGGGGATGATTGCTTGAGGCCAGGAGTTCACGATCAGCCTGGGCAACATAGTGAGACTCTGTCTTTATTTATTTATTTTTTATTATTTTTTTTTTCAACCAAAAAGAATTTATTTTTGCTGCTAGAAGGCAGCTGTCACTCTCTGGTTACCATAATCCAGGGGTTTCCACTCTCTGTTAACAGCCACTCTTGCGTCCCATTAATTTTTTTTTTTTATTGTAAAGATGTGGGATACAATTCAGGGTTAGGTATACAAACATTGATCACACAGGTACCCCTGTTAATGAGGTATGTCCCTCCCTCCCCTAGCAGTTTCCCTCAACTGCCAATCCCACCTCCCACCCCCACACCAACAGTTTTTCATTACTGCCATCGCTTTCTTATAGCATTATAATTGTTCAAGGTCCTCTTATGAGTGAGAACATATGGAACTCTGTTCTTTGTTTCTGTGATAAATCACTGAGTAGGATCGACTCCAAATCCAACCCGTTTGCTGCAAAGTCCATATATTTGTCATTTTTTATGGCTGTATAATATTCCATTATATATTTGTACATTGTTTTAATTCAGTCCAGCTTCGATGGGCAACATGTTTGGTTCCATGTTTTTGCTATTGTGAATAGAGATGCAATAAACATACATATGCAGGTATCTTCTTTGTAGAATAATTTGAGTTCCTCCGCATATATTCCCAATAGGGGAATTGCTGGGTCAGAACCCTAAAGGCCAATACCTTAAGAAATAAGATAGATAAGTGGGACCTCATCAAATTAACAAGCTTCTGCAAAGCAAAAGAAACCATCAAAAGAGCAGGGAGACAGCCCACAGAATGGGGAAAAAATATTTGCCAACTGTTTATCTGACAAAGGCCTAACATCTAGGATCTACAAGGAACTCAAATGCACCGAAGGGAAAAAAACAAACAACCCCATTAAAAGTGGGCAAAAGACATGAATAGACACTTCTCAAAAGAAGATATACAGGCAGCCAACAGACACATGAAAAAGTGCTCAGCCTCACTCATCATCAGAGAAACGCAAATCACAACCTCATTGAGACCCCACCTAACCCCTGTAAGAATGGCCATCATTAATAAAACAAGCAACAACAGGTGCTGGCGAGGATGTGGAAAAAAAGGAACACTTCTACACTGCTGGTGGAAATGCAAACTTGTACAATCTCTCTAGAAAACAGTCTGGAGATTTCTGAAAGAACTAGAAATTGACCTTCCATATGACCCAGCAATTCCCCTATTGGAAATATACATGGAGGAACTCAAATTATTATTTTTTTAATGTTAAAAATTAACCGGACATGGTGGCACACGCCTGTGGTCCCAGCTACTCAGGAGACTGAGGGAGGAGGATCCCTTGAGCTCAGGAGTTCAAGGCTATAGTGAGTTATCATGACACTCTGCTCCAATCTGGGCAACAGTGAGATCCTGTCTCAAAAAAGGAGGAGGAGCTGGGTGTGGTGTCTCATGCCTACACTCCCAGCACTTTGGGAGGTCAAAGGGAGAGGACTGCCTGAGCCCAGGGGTTTGAGACCAGCCTGGACAATTTGGGGAGACCTCATCTCTACAATAAATTTAAAAAAAATTAGCCACATGTGGTGGTGCATGCCTGTAGTTCCAACTAACTGAAAGGCTGAGATGGAAGGATCACGTGAGTCCAGCAGGTCAAGGCTGCAGTGCTTGTGAGTGTGCTACTGCACTCCAACCTAGGCGACAGAGTGAGAACTTGACAAAAAAAAAAAGCCGGTCTCGGTGGCTCAGCCTGTAATCCGCGCCTTTGGGAGGCTGAGGTGAGTGGATGACCTGAGCCCGCAGGTTTGAGACCCACCTGGGCAGCGAGACCTCATCTCTACAATAAATTAAAAAATCAGCCAGGCGTGGTAGCGCACGCCTGTAATTCTGGCTATTCGGAAGGCTGAGGCGGAAGGATCGCCGGAGCCCAGCAGGTCGAGGCTGCGGTGGCGGGGAGCTGCCACTACACTCCAGTCGGGGCGACAGTGAGACTCCAACTCAAAAAAAATTTTAATTTAATTTAATTTAATTTAATTTAAAAAGGAGAAGGAGGGAAGAAGAAGAAGAAGAGGAGGAGGAGTGATGGGGAAAGGGGAAGAGGAGGAAGAAGAGGAGGAAGAGGAGGGGCAGCCCAAAGGTGGCTTTGGGCCACCTCAGTCTGACCACCACCAGCCGGTTGCGCTGCCCTGGCTCCTGTCCCAAGAGACACAGGGCCAGCATTTCCACCTGCGAGAGTCTCTCCTTTAGGAAGAAGTTCAGGGCCCCGTGGCCCAGGTGAGTCCACACTCTTTCTCCCTGGGGCCTCCCCGCCTCATCACGACCCCATCTGGTCCTTCCCTCAGTCTCTCCCTCTACCTCCATGGAAGCACCCAGAGAGAGAGGTCCAAGAACTCCAAGTCCCTGACCCTGGCCACGTTCAGGCCTGTCTCACACATCTCACGGTGCCCCGGTCAGCCAGATGGAAGTCATCTGGTCAGGGCTATGGCTGATTTCACCAGTGATTACGTTATGCCTGTCCACACCCATTCCCACACCACCTCCTTCCCAGTCCCCTTCCCACTCACACAGGCAGTGCCAAGAAGTGCAAATGGAAGCAGACCCATAGGAACTCGGGCTGGGGTTGCATCAGGGACACAACCAGGACCCACGGCTTGGACCACGTCCAACTCCAGCCTGCAGCCTAGTCCAGCCTGGCCTCCCCATCAACCCCTGCACCTGAGCTGCAGAATCTACCACATCAAGCCAAGGAGGGACATGGAGAGATTTCTCACAGAGTCGTTCTTGGATGGCCTGTTTCCTTGCTCTCCTCAGGGACTCAGGATGCTCCAGGTAGTGGTCTGTCTTGGCTGTGCTTCCACAGCCCTCCATCCATGCCAGCCAGGGGCATCTGTGGACCACCACACTGCAGGTCCTGGAACCCACAGGGGCAGAGGGTGGTTATGGGGCCCTGAGAATGTCCTAAGTGTTCTTCCACATTCTGTGGGGTTTTAACTTTTCTTAGTATCAGGGCAGCTGACCAAGGGGACTTTGATCCCAGGGGCACCTGATGGAATAAACTGTTAGTACAAACAGGCCTCCTGGAGGCCTCTCCCCACCCTTCTTCTCAAAGGTGACCTCACCATACCTTCCTGGGAGCTTGGGAGGAGCTGGGAGCCCCCTGAAGTGGGAGAGAATTCGAGACTTCCCCATTCCTGAAGGGGCCAGAGCAGCTCCTCACAAAAAACCATGGCATGTCACTAGCCGGACACTAGCACGGCCTGGGCATGAGCCACCAGCCCCTCAACCAGTGGCCCCATCCGCTCTCCGTGGAGGCAGGGTTGGGAGGAGTAATCCCCCCCACCCAGGTCCTCCCAGCCAGGGTCCACTCCACCTTCTCGCAAGGGGTGGGAGGCGTAATTCCCCCAGAAGGTCCTCCCAGTCATGGCCCACCCTGCCTTCTCACAAGGGGTGAGGCCTAACCCCTCCCAGGTCCTCCCCATCACGACCTACTCACCTTTTCACAAGGGGCAGGAGGACTAATCCCCCCACCCAGGCCCTCCCAGCCAGGGCCCACTCCACCTTCTCATAAGGGGCAGGAGGGGTAATCCCCCTACAAGGGCCTCCCAGTCAGGGCCCGCCCCGCCTTCTCACAATGGGCGGGAGGCCTCATCCCCTCCCAGGTCCTCCCAGCCACGCCCACCGCACCTTCTCACAAGGGGTGGGAGGCCTAATCCCCTCCCAGGTCCTCCCCACCACAGCCCACTCCAACTTCTCACAAGGGGTGGGAGGACCTGGGTGGGGGGATTAGTCCTCCTGGGATCTGGGAGTAATCCCCCCACCCTCTCCCAGATCCTCCCAGCCACCACCCTCCCCTCCTTTGCCCAAGGGGCAGGAGGAGTAATCCCCTCCCCAGGTTCGGGGCCACGGCTCACAAGGGGTGGGGGGTGGGAGGAGCAATGTCCCCCCCTTCCAGGTCCTCCCAGCCAGGGCCCCCGCCCTGCCTTCTCACAAGGGGCAGGAGGAGTAATCTCCCCCCAGGTCCTCCCCACCACAGCCCACCCCACCTTCTCACAAGGAGAGAGAGAAGTGACTCAACCCCAGGTCCTCCCAGCCACGCCCACCGCGCCTTCTCACAAGGGGCCTTGAGGACCCCCTCTGTGGCAGCTCCCCACTCTCCCGCACTGCTCATCGCACACGTGCACTTCCTCCAGGAGCAGATTCCAAGCTCAGCTCCTGTCGGATGCCGTCTCCCCACAACGTGCCGGAACAAAGGCTGCTCATGACTCAGTGCGCCGGGCGCCTGTCAGGGCTTAGGCAAACGTAATTACAGGGAGAGGCTCCGCCGCTCTCGGCAGCCACACCTGGCCGTACAGTAAACAGCGCTTTTTCCTGTCGAGCTGGGGGAGCCGAGAGACAGGGAGGCGACAAACCACAATTTGAATCATTTGGAGAGAAGCTATAAATACAATAATGAGTCATTTGTAAAATATAATTTCATCCAAAAGCCTGGAAAAAAATAGGAAAGAAGTTGTTATGCTTATTTCAGGCGAAATTGTTCAAGGGTGTTCTGCCAGCCCCGAGGAGGGGACCCAGCTGCCCACCGAGAGCCAGGCTGGGACCCGCTCAGTCGCCTGCCTCCCCCGCTTCCTCCAGGGATGATGAGGCTGGGACACCTTGAGCTGAAGTTCACTCTTTGGAGAACTCATAAAAGTCAGGGACAGGTCAGGCTGGGCAGCCCGAGAACAGCTTGGGACAGGCACGCTGTTGCTTTTGGCAGGCTCTTCCCCACTCTTGGGGCCCCCGACAGCCTTTCACGCACACGGTGGCTTTTCCAGTGTGACTCCAGGGTTACTTCTAGAGCACCGGGAAGCCTCCATTCCAGGCCTGGGCCCCAGCTGCTGGGCGAGGGGGAAAGGAGGAAGCTTTCTAAAACTCTGTCTGGGAGACCCAGCTGAGGTCACTAGGCTTGGCCCAGGCCACCACGGCCTTCTGGGTAGTTGTGAAGCGTGTGAGCTCTGGAACTAGACTTCTCTTGGGTCCTGTTGCATCTGGGTCACCTAATATCTTAAGAATGTTATTTATGGCTGGGTGCGATGGCTCAACCCTGTAATCCCAGCACTTTGGGAAGCAGAGGTGAAAGGATTGCCTGAGTCCAGGGGGTAGAGACCAGCCTGGGCAACTTGGTAAGACCTCGTCTTTACAATAAATTTTTTTTAAAAAGATGCCGGGCTTGGTGGCTCAGCTTGTAATCCCGCGCTTTGGGAGGCTGAGATGAGTGGATGGCCTGAGCCCGCGGGTTCGAGACCCGTCTGGGCAACTTGGAGAGACCTCATCTCTACAATAAAATCAAAAAATTAGCCAGGTGTGGTAGCACGTGCCTGTAGTTCCAGCTACTTGGAAGGCTGAGGCGGAAGGATCGCCGGATCCCAGCGGGTCGAGGCTGCGGTGCCAGGAGCGGCCACTGCACTCCAGTCTGAGCGACAGAGTGAGACTCCAATTAAAAAAAAATAATAAAAAAATAAAAAGAAAGTTATTTAACCTCTCTCGGCTCAGTGATATCATCTATTATATGAGTTTAGTAATAGTATCATTCTCAAAGGGTGGTTGAGAATGAGTTATTTTGGAAAGTACTTCGAATGAGGCCTGGCACAGTGAGTATTCAGTCATGTTCACTAACAAGATTATTGTTACTATTTCTCACTGGGCATCTTGGTACAGCAGGAAACCACAGGACAAAGGCACTAATGGCATACACAGTCGATCTTGGGTGATCGTGGGTAAACCAGGGTCCCCTGTGGCTTGTCTGAGCAAACTCCTTAATCTCTGTAGCCAGAGACCCCTGTCTTCCTCCCTGCATCTCTGATTTGCCTCTGAACTGAATTGCAGGTAATTAGAGAAAGGGGTAGTATTCTATCTACTGTTTGGAGGTGGGGGTTATTTTTTCTAAAAGGCACGGTCTCATTCTGTCACCTAGGCTAGAGTGCAATAATCTTGACTCACTGCAGCCTTGAACTCCTGGGCTCTTGAGCTGAGCAGCAGGGACAACGGGTGCATACCACTGCGTCCACCTAATTTTTTTTATTTTTTGTAGAGATGGGTCTTACTATGTTCCAAGGCTAGTCTTGAGCTCCTAGCCTCAAGTGACTCTCCCACCTCAGCCTCCCAAAGTGCTGAGATGATAGACATGAGCTACCATGGCTGCCAGATTTTTTTTAGACATTGTGCATCATTTATTTGATAAAGAATATTAACCTTTTTTTTTCTTTTTTTGGGGGGGGAGGATTTATTGTAGAGACAAGGTCTCACCAAGTTGCCCAGGCTGGTCTTGAACTCCTGGGCTCAGACAATCCTCTCACCTCGGCCTCCCAAAGTGCTGGGATTACCGACTTGAGCCACCAGGCCCAGCCCAGATTTTTTTTTTTTAATGAAAGCACAGTGGTGTTTCATTTAAAAAAAAAACATGTTTCTCGGTGTCTTATAAAGCCAGTCAATTGACAGTTAGATCTAGAGGCCAGAGTTAGGTTTGGTTATTATTAATATCTCTTTTTGTTCTTATTTTTTGACAATATTACTTCTCATCACTGGTGAAGTATGCATTCACCGGGGTATACAATATCTGGTTGCCTCTCTTCTTTGTCATATTATCAGTTGTTGATGATCATTGCCTAGATTAATTAATTCACTCGTGGTTGCAAAATTGTGTTATCCTCCTTCCTCATTTACTAGATGGAGTACCCAATTACCAGCATTCTTAATTGCTTTGTATAAGTCCAAACTTCTATCTAATATATCTTCCTTTTGTTTTAGGGACTTCTGTCAACATTTCTTATAGTGTGAGTCAGCTGATGATGAATTCCTTCACATTTCAAATGTCTGAAAAAGTTTTTATTTCACCTTTATTTGTTAAAGCTATTTTTGTTGAGTATAGAAGTCTACGATGACAATTATTTTTCTTACATTGCTTTCAAGATGTTGCTCCATTGTCTTCTGACTTTCATTGTTTTCAAAAAGAAGTCTGCTGTCATTCTAAACTTTGCTCCTTTGTACATAATGTGTCTCATTTTCCTCTGGCTGTTTTTGTTTTTTTGGTTTTTTTTTGAGTTGGAGTCTCACTCTGTCACTCGGACTGGAGTGCAGTGGCCACTCCCAGCCACTGCAACCTCAACCTGCTGGGCTTCGGTGATCTTTCCGCCTCAGCCTTCCAAGTAGCTGGAACTACAGGTGTGCGCTACCACGCCCGGCTAATTTTTGATTTATTGTAGTGATGATGTCATGTCAAGTTGCCCAGGCGGGTCTCAAACCTGCGGGCTCAGGCAGTCCACTCACCTCAGCCTCCCAAAGTGCTGGGATTACAGGCTGAGCCACCAAGCCTGGCCGCTTCCTCTGGCTGTTTTTAAGATATTCTATTTAGCACTGGTTTTTAAGCAATTTGAATATGATGTGCCTTGTTGGTTTTTTGTTTTGTTTTGTTTGTTTTGTTTTGTTTTTGTTTTGAGTTGGAGTCTAACTCTGTTGCCCAGGCTGGAGTGCAGTGGCTGCTCCCGACCACCACAGCCTTGACCTGCTGGGCTCCAGCAATCCTTCCACCTCAGCCTTCCAAGTAGCTGGAACTACAGGCGTGCGCTACCACACCCAGCTAATTTTTTTGATTTTATTGTAGAGATGAGGTCTCGCCAAGTTGCCTAGGCGGGTCTCGAACCCACAGGCTCAGGCAATCCACTCACCTCAGCCTCCCAAAGGTACAGGATTACAAGCTGAGTCACTGAGCCCAGCTTGATGTACCTTGTTGTAGTCTCTTGGTGTGGTTCTCCAGTTTTTTGTTCTAGGGGATTATTGACTTCTTGGATTTGTGGACTTACAGGGCTTTTTTAATCAAATTTGAAATATATTCAGTCATTACATCTTTCAACATTTTTCTACCCTCCTTCTTGTTCTGGGACTCCAATTACACCAATATTAGGCCACCTGAAGTTTCCTTACAGATCACTGGTGCTCAGTTCTTTTGTATTTTCCTCAAACTTTCTTCTCTGTGTTTCTTTTTGCAGCATCTCTATGACTATATCTTCTTCTTTTATTTATTTATTTATTATTTTTTTGAGTTGGAGTCTCACTCTGTCGCCCAGACTGGAGTGCAGTGGCTGCTCCCGGCCACCGCAGCCTCGACCTGCTGGGCTCCGGTGATCCTTCCACCTCAGCCTTCCAAGTAGCCGGAATTACAGGCACGCGCTACCACGCCCAGCTGATTTTTTGATTTATTGTAGCGATGAGGTCTCGCTCCCCAGGCAGGTCTCGAACCCACGGGCTCAGGCAATCCACTCACCTCAGCCTCCCAAAGGCATGGGATTACAGGCTGAGCCACCGAGCCCGGCTCCTTTTTTTTTTTTTTAAGTTGGAGTCTCACTCCATCGCCCAGGCAGAAGTGCAGTGGCATGCTCATGGCAAACCCCAGTGCCAACCTGCTGGGCTCTGGCAATCCTTCCACCTCAGACTTCCAAGTAACTGGAACTACAGGTGTGTGCTACCATGCCCAGCTAATTTTTTTTTTATTATAGTGATGAAGTCTCGCCAAGTTGCCCTGGCTGTTCTCAAGCCCATGGGCTCAGGCAATCCCCTCACCTCAGCCTCCCAAAGTGCTGGGATTATAGGATTGAGCCACTGCACCTGACCATGACTATATCTTCAAGTTTATTTATTTTTTTCTTCTGAAGTATCTACTCTGCTGTTAATCTCACCAGCATATTGTTTATATCATGTTATGTTTTACATCTCTAGAATTTTAATTCAAAATTTTTATATCTTCCATGCCTTTATTTAACATGCTTAATCTTTCTTTGACTTTCTTGAACATATAATAACTGTTGTAATATCCTTGTCTACCAATGTTCTTTTTGTAACATATATTTCATTTGTGGGTCTATTTCTTTTTTTCTTTTTTTTTTTGAGTTGAAGTCTCACTCAGTCACCCACACTGGAGTGCAGTGGCCGCTCCCAGCCACCACAGCCTCAACCTGCTGGGCTCCAGTGATCCTTCCACCTCACCCTTCCATAGCTGGAACTACAAGTGCACGCTACCATGCCTGGCTAATTTTTTTTGATTTATTGTAGAGATGAGGTCTTGCCAAGTTGCCCAGGTAGGTCTCAAAGCCATGGGCTCAGGCAATTCACTCACCTCGGCTTCCCAAAGTGCAGGATTACAGGCTGAGCCACCGAGCCCAGCTTGTGGGCCTATTTCTATTTATTTGTTTCCTTTCCTTATTATGGGTCATATTTTTTTCTGATTATTTGTATACCTGGAAACTTTTGACTGGATTATGAATTTTAGCTTGAGCGCTAGATATTTCTCTATTTCTGTACATACTCTTGGCTTTTTTCTGGGGCACTGCTAAGTTACTTAGAAATAGTTAGATCCTTTCAAGTTTGATTGCATTTAAACTTTGTTAGGACAAGAATATCCATTACTCTGGGGTTAACTTTGCCCCACTGAGATAACACCCTTCTGAGTACTCTATCTGATGCTTTGTGATGTATAAGGCTTTCCATCTGGTTGGTGAGAACATAAACTATTCCTTGTGTGAGCTCAGGGATTATTTTCTCTGCTCCTTTTGTGCGGTTGTTTCTCTAAACTCAGATAATTTCCTCACATACCTGCTTTGACAGATACTCAGCTGAAGACTCAAGACTCTGCAGATTTCTGCCTCTCTCTCTCTCTCTCTCTCTCTCTCTCTCTCTCTCTCTCTGTCTCTCGTCCTCCCTCCTCCCTCCCTTCCCTCTGCCCTCATTTTCCTCCTTCATTTATTTGTATGTCTCTCCTCTCTGGTACAGTGCCTGTCAAACTCTAGTTGCCTTGACCTCCCTAAGCTCCCTCTTTCATCTCCTCAACTCAGAGAGGCTATTGGGCTCAGCCTGGGTTCTTCCTCCTTACACAGGAACCTGGAAACTTTTTCAAAGCAGGAGGCAGGAGCAATTGTATGGCTCAGCTCACTTGTATTTCTCTCTCAGGGAACATTGTCCTGTGCTGTCTGATACCCAAAACCATGGCTTCAGGTAGGAGGGTAAAATCCATCCCTGTTATTCCATCTTGACCAGAAACAGAAATTGGGCTGGGCTAGGTGTGGTGGCTCACATCTATAATCCCAGCACTTTGGGAGGCCAAGGCAGGAGGATCACTTGAGGCCAGAAGTTCAAGAAGTTGGCCTGGATAACATCTACAAAAATTTGTATATTCAGCTCAGGACCCTGCTTTCAGAAGATTTCCCTATACCCCACCATTATCTCCACCATTGTAGAATGGCTGTACTTCCTTAGTGAGCCTATCAGACCTTACCCATGAGTGTGATCATTGTTCATGAGTCTTTCTGCTTCCTAGTGTGTAAGCTTATTTGGGGCAGGGTTACATCTACACATCTTGGTATGCCCCCTGGAAACTGGCATACAGTATGTGCTGAATTAAATGCTTAGGAGAATAAATGAAGATGAACCCATGGTCACTTGGCCACCATCAGCTAGAATTAAACAATAATAAGGCCATACCTGTAACTGGTATGTGCTGTTAGATTTGCCATAAATAGTGGACATTGACACTGACAGCTGTCTCTGGGCACCTCCCTCATCCTGAACTGAGCTGGCAGGGTCCAGAGCACTCCCAGGAATGTAACTTTAAATATCCTGACCTTGACAATCCCAAGACCTTCAATGAGGGTGTGTGGAGCTGAGACACATGAGTCATCCAAGGTGCCAGAAAAGTGTAACTGCCTCACTAAGGAACTCAGAATCCTCCCTGTCCTGAGGCCAGGTGGAGAGAGGAAAATAAACATGGAAATGTCTAGAAAACACTCTCCCCAATGTTGGCATATTCCCTACTCCCACAGATGTGTCCAGAGCTCTCTGACTGTACAACGAGCATTGACAAAGGAAGAGCTCTCTGACTGTACAACAAGCATTGACAATGGATCCCAGGTATACTCACTGCCTGCTCAGTGTCTGGACAAAGCCTTCCCAGTAGATGCAAGGCAGGATCAAACATGACCAAGAAGCGAGGGAGTGGGGACTCAGGTAGGTCAGTCCCTGGAGTCACAGCCTGCAGACTTCCCAAATCCACCCTGGCTCTAGACACCCATCTTCTGTAAGTCTAACAGATGAGGTTCTGCTGAACTCCCACTGTGCCTTATACAGTGTACAGATGCTATCAGGACAAAATAAACCCTGCTGCCTGTCCTTCGGGAGTGTAATCATTGTCTTAAGTGCGATATTTCCCAAAGTGGGGTTTCCTAGCCACCTGCCTGTGAATCATCAGGAATGTTTGTTAATGAAGCAGACCCCTGAGCCCAATTCCAGATAGAATTAATCAGATTCTGTAGGGATGAAGCCCAAGGGAATATATATATATATATATTTTGTGTGTGTATGTGTGTCAGAGTCTCACTCCGTCGCCCAGGCTGGAGTGCAGTGGCACACTCACGGCCACCACAGCCTCTACCTGCTGGGCTTAGGCCATCCTTCCGCCTCAGCCTTCTGGCTGGAACTATAAGCATGTGCCATCACACCCAGCTAATTTTTCTTTATTTATTGTAGAGATGAGGTCTCACCAAGTTACCCAGGCTAGTCTCAAACCCATAGGCTTAGGCAATCCTCTCACCTTGGGCTCCCAAAGTGCTGGGATTATAGGTATGAGTCACCACAACTGGCTGTATTTTTAATAAAGTTCTTATGTACACAAAAGTGTGAGAACCACGGTGCTAATGTTTCACCCCTATGAAGACAGAGTCGTTGTGTTTGGGGACTTGAAAAATTTTTTTTTTTTTTGAGTTGGAGTCTCACTCGGTCGCCTAGACTGGAGTGCAGTGGCCGCTCCCGGCCACCGCAGCCTCGCCTGCTGGGCTCCGGAGATCCTTCCACCTCAGCCTTCCAAGTAGCCGGAATTACAGGCATGCGCTACCACGCCTGGCTGATTTTTTTTTATTTATTGTAGAGATGAGGTCTCGCTGCCCAGGCGGGTCTCGAACCCGCGGGCTCAGGCAATCCACTCATCTCAGCCTCCCAAAGGCATGGGATTACAGGCTGAGCCACCGAGCCCAGCAAGGGACTTGAGAATTATGTTCAGAGTTGAAAAGTCTCCAGCCATTGTCATCTGGGCTTGGGGTTGATTGGACTCTATGACTCCCTCGGTGGGCTTCAAGTCTTCGAGTCTGTTCGCTTCTGTTTGATTCTACAAGCTCGTATGTAAAACCAGAGCTCTTCTTTTTTTTCTCTTCTTTTTTTTTTTGAGTTGGAGTCTCACTCCGTCGCCCAGACTGGAGTGTAGCGGCATGCTCCTGGCCACCGCAGGCTCGACCTTCTGGGCTCCAACGATCCTTCCACCTCAGCCTTCCAGGTAGCTGGAACTACAGGCACACACTACCATGCCCAGTTAATTTTTTATTTATTGTAGAGACAAGGTCTCACCAAGTTGCCCAGGTGGATCTCCAATTCACTTGCCTCAGCCTCCCAAAGTGCTGGGATTATAGGCTGAGCCATCGAGCCCGGCCAAACTAGAACTCTTATTGAGGCTAGCCTTTGAGTCTGGAGTCTGGCCTAGGTGTTTCTTTCTCTAAGCAATAGAAATGCTTTAGGGCTCTTCCTGAACAGCCAGCCTCAAGTTTCATCTTGGACTGTACCTTTGAACAGTTGGAAGAAACAGGCTGGGGCCCTCCAAATATGCCCCTTCCTATAGGCTGTATCCCACTTACATCTGTAATGGAAGTGACAATCACTTTTGTTTTAGGAGGAGGAGAAAACGAGGTGTTTGGGAAGGGTCTAGAAATTAGGCTCCAACCCTATCCCAAATCCCTTATCTCACACAGTGCATCCCTCTATCCCTGCTTCTGCTTATACTTACATACCTTGAGGCAAAGTTTTGGGGGTTTTCCAGTCCTTCAGCTTCCAGAATCTCAGCCACTTTTTTTTTGACCATAGGCAGAAAGAGTTTCTCTTATTACAGCTATATTTTTTTTCCTTCTATTTTAGGGTAGGTTAATTTGAACATATGGTTCTGTTTTGTTTTGTTTTGTTTGGAGTCAGGGTCTCACTCTGTCACCCAGGCTGGAGTGCAGTGGCACGATCACAGCTCACTGCAGCCTCAACCTCCTGGGCTCAGGCAATCCTTTCGCCTCAGCTTCCCTAGTAGCTGGGACTACTGGTGCATGCCACCATGCCCAGCTAATTTTTTGTAGAGATGAGGTCTCACTATGTTGCCTAGGCTGGTCTTGAACTCCTGGACTCAAACAATCCTCTCACCTCAGCCTCCCAAAGTGCTAGGATTATAGGTATGAGCCACCGCACCTGGCCTTGAACATAAGTTTATCTTTTGAGTTGGGGTCTTTACTCTGTTGAGTGCAATGGTGCAGTCACAGCTCACTGCAGCCTTGACCTGCTGAGGTCAGGCTATCCTCCTGCCTCAGCCTCTCATGTAGCTGGGAATCAACTCAAGTAGTAGTTTCTCCACTCAAGATGCAGGGGTTCTTACTGACTCACTTACCTCTTTGGTTGACTCTGTTCTACTTTAGGGCCTGTCTCTTGAGACATCTTATTGATGGAACTAGTTTCTGTATCAGTTAGGAAGTCTTAGGTTGGAATAAACAAAAATCCAACTCCATTGGTTTAAATGATACAGAATATTGTCCGGAGTGGTGCTCACACCTGTAATCCCAGAAAATTAATTTCTTTTCTCTCTTTTTTTTTTTTTTTTGAGTTGGAATTTCACTCCGTCACCCAGGCTAGAGTACAGTGGAACACTCACAGCCACTGCAAGCTCAACCTGCTGGGCTCAGGCAATCCTTCTGCCTCAGTCTTCCGAGTAGCTGGAACCACAGGTGCATGCCACTATACCCAGCTAATTATTTTTTTGATTTATTGTAGAGATGAAGTTTCACCCTGTTGCCCAGGCTGGTCTTGAATCCTGGACTCAGGCAATCCTCTCACCTTGGCCACCCAAAGTACTAGGATTACAGGCTTGAGCCACTGCACCTGGCCTAATTAATTTCTGTGATACAGAAAATGTTTTGGCTTACATTATTGCAAAGTCCAGAGAAAGAGGTGGCTGTGACAAGGCTTAACCCAAGAGCTCATTCAGTGTCGCAAAGGCTCAGTCTCCCCCTTCTCTCAGTCTGCCTTTCTTAGTGGCTTCCTCGCCATGTTCCCATTTCTGCCATCACAGTCCCCAACAGTCCAGACCCTACATCCTCATGTTGGTGCTGCTGTGCAACTCCTGAGACCCATATTCTACCCTGGCTTGAAGCGAGTCAGGTGCCCACACCTGCACTAGCCACTGTGTCCAGTGTGCTAAGGAGCTCAGTGATGGCTGGGAATGAAAGCTGCTCCACAGGTGAGAAAGTGAAATCCTCTAAAGGAAAACCATGGCCCAGCATGGTGGCTCACACCTGTAATCCCAGCACTTTGGGAGGCAGAGGCGGGAGGATTGCCTGAGAACCCAGACTGGGCAACATGGTGAGACCATGTCTTTACAATAAATCAATACATTAGCAAAGCATGATGGTGTGTGCCTGTGGTTCCAGCTACTTGGAAGGCAGAGGTGGAAGGATTGCCTGAGCCCAGCAGGTCAAGGCTGTGATGGCCAGGAGTGTGCCACTGCCCTCCAGCATTCCACACCTCTGCCACCCTGGACCGTGGCTGCAACAGTTGGTCTGGCACACAATGACAGCACCTTCCTCAACAGCCACCACCCCGCTGGCTTTGTGCATTGGGCAAAGCCTAGAGAGCTCACTCTGCAGCAGGAGGGGCAGCCCAGCAACCCAGGGAGGTTAATGTCTCCAGCACAACCTTCAACAAATGGGCATACAGGAGTTCATACTTGCCTGGGCAATCTAGCTAGATCTCATCTCTACGGAATATCAATTGGACGGGTGTGGTGGTGTGCCTATCGTCCTAGCTACTCAAGGGGCTGAGGCAGGAGGATCACCTGAGCCGGAGAGGTGGATGCTGCAGGGCCATCGCACTCCAGCCTGAATGACAGAGCAAGACCCTCTCTCTAAAAAAAAGAAAAGAGAAAGAAAGAAATGGAGTGTGGTGGGGCATGGCGGCTCAAGCCTGTAATCCCGGCAAAACGTTTTAGGAAGGCAAGGAGGTGGGAGGGTCACAAAAGAGAGGAAGAAAGAAAAAGTAAAGAAATGGAAAGAAGGAAGGAGGAGGGAGGGAGGAAGAGGGGAGGGCAGGAAGGAGGCAAGAGAGAAGGAAGGAAAGACGAGAAAGAAAGAGGGAAGGAGGGAGGAAGGACAGGGGCTTGGGCCAAGAGGCATCCTGAAGACACGCCCTAGCCTCCTATCTGTCTGGGAGCCAATCCGAGGTGCATGCTGCCCAGGAGCCCCAGCTGCCACCGTGGCACCCAGCCCCGCAACTAACTCATGGCTTCTCCTCCTCCCCGTCTCTCTCTGTCTCTCTCTTTGTCCTCCCTCACTCCTACTTTACCTCCCAAATAAGCGCCCGGAGTCCAAGTCTCAGCCTCTGCTTTCATCCCAAACAGGACCCACCAGAGTCTCCGACCGAGTGACCAAGAGAAGAAGCAGGCCGAGGGGAGGCTGGCTGAGGGTGGCCGGCTGAAAGCGGCCGGCTGAGGGGAAGCAGGTGGAGGCGAGGCAGGTCAAGGAGAGGCAGGCCGCCCGAGGAGAGGCAGGCCGCAGGCCGCCGAAGGGAGCCAGGCGGAGAGGAGACCAGCCAGGGGAGGCAGCCTGAGAGGCGGCAGGCCCAGGGGAGACAGGCCAGGCGAAGGCAGGCCGAGAAGAGGCAGGCTGAGGGAGAGGCAGGCATGTCCTCTGCCCCTGCACCCGGAGGAGCCCAGAACGTCCTCTGTTCAAACCACAGGGCCTCTCCCTCTGTTTGCAGCTGCTGATCCCTGTCTCTCCAACACGCCTCGCGGGCACACCACTTCCCCGTGTTCCTCCTACATTCGGGGCTACTCCTTTCTGTTTCCTTCCTAAAATATGGCTGCCAACGTTGAGGCTGGGTGACCGGTGACAGGATGTTGTGGACACCATGCGTATACTTTTCTGTGTTTTACACTTTCCAAAATACTTCTAGAGGACAACTTTTCGTTCATTTATGTTGAGAGACACAGGGGTCTCACGATGTTGCCCAGGCTGATCTTGAACTGCTGACCTCAAGTGATCCTCCCAATTTGGCCTCCCAAAGTGCTGGGATCACAGGCATGAGCCACTAGCCCAGTCAACTTTTGAAGAATGACTGTTGCCGGGCTCGGTGCCTCACCCTGTAATCCCAGCACTTTGGGAGGCCGAGGCGAGTGGATTGCCTGAGCCCACGGGTTCGAGACCAGTCCGGGCAACTTAGTGAGCCCTCATCTCTACAATAAATCAAAAATTAGCTGGGGATGGTAGCACGCGCCTGTAGTTCCGGCTACTTGAAGGCTGAGGCGGAAGGATCGGGTAGAGGCTGCAGTAGCCGGAAACATGCCACGGCACTCCAGTCTGGGTGACAGAGTAAGACTCCCAACTCAAACAAACAAAAAAACTGTTTTTGTTTGTTTGTTGTTTGTCTGAGTTGAGTTGAGGTCTCACCCTGTCACCCAGGCTGAAGTGCAGTGGCACAATCACAGCTCACCACAACCTCGACCTCCCAGGCTCAGGCGATCTTTCTTCCTCAGTCTCTCAAGTAGCTGCGACTACAGGCACGCACCACCATGCCTGACCTTTTATTTTATTTTTTATTTTAAAGATGTGGGGTACAATTGAGGTACACAAATAGGTATACAAATATTCATTATGCAGGTACCCTTGTTGATGAGGTGTGTCCCCTCCTTTTTTTTTTTTTTCTTCCAGAGACAAGGCTATATTGCCCAGGCTGGTCTCGAACTCCTGGGATCAGGCAATCCTCCTGCCTCAGCCTCCCAAAGTGCTGGGATGACAGGCCTGAGCCACTGTGCCTGGCCAAGAATAACTTTAAAATGAGATTTCTCTTCTTATCATTGCTTCCTCTACCCCGTGGTTCTCAAACCTGTGTAAAAGCTTACATAAGCACCACCTGGGGACCTTGTTCCACCTGCACTCACCTTCCCGACTTGACCAGGTCCTACAAATTTTTCTTTTTTTTTTGAGTTGGAATCTCACTCTGTCGCCCAGGCTGGAGTGCAGAGGCACGCTCTCGGGCACCGCAGCCTCGACCTGCTGGGCTCTGGCGATCCTTCCGCCTCAGCCTTCTGAGTAGCTGGAACTA
>NW_007039967.1:159072-159550 GCF_000164805.1 Carlito syrichta | reverse complement strand
CACACACACACACACACACACACACACACACACACACACACCCTGTATCACACTGCCTGTTTTATAGTCTGCATAAATCCTATCACTAGCCAGGCATGGTGGCATGCACCTGTAGTCTTAGCGGCTACTTGGGATGCTAAGGCCGGAGGATCGCTTGAGCTCAGGAGTTTGAGGCTGCACTGAGCTATGATCATGCCACTGCACTCCAGCCTGGGTAACAGAGTGAGACCTCATCTTTAAAAATAAAAATAAGCCAAGTGTGGTGGTTCACACCTATAATCCCAGCACTTTGGAAGGCCAAGGCAGAAGGATGAGTTGATCCCAGAAGTTCAAGACCAACCTGGACAACATAGCAAGACCTCGTTTCCACAAAAAAATAAAAAATCAGCCGGGCTCGGTGGCTCAGCCTGTAATCCCCCGCCTTTGGGAGGCTGAGGTGAGTGGATTGCCTGAGCCCGCGGGTTCGAGACCAGCCTGG
>NW_007039967.1:156629-158977 GCF_000164805.1 Carlito syrichta | reverse complement strand
TCTGGGCGACAGAGTGAGACTCCAACTCAAAAAAAAAAAAAAAATCAGCGGGTCATAGTGGCCCCTGCTTGTAGTCACAGTCTCAGTCTTGCCTGAGCCCAGGAGGTCGAGACTGCGGTGAGCCATGATTGTGCCACTGCACTCCAGCCCGGGCAACAGAGTGAGACCCCAACTCCCCAAAAAGTTAAAAACAAACCAATCACTATCTAAAAATATCTGGCATACAAACACTCTGTCCCCCAGCTGCACATTGACTGGCACTCTTAGAAGGTGAGCACCTCTTTCCTGACCCATCACCCCTCGGGCAATGTTCAAACTGCTCAATAACTTGTGTTGGGCGGATGCAGAGATCTCTGCCCACAGAACAGCCTCGGGGACTGACGTCATCACAACAGTAACACTGGAAACCATTTCACAAAACGGTTTGCCCAGTGAGAGTGGGTAGGAGACATGAGGAGACCAGAATAGACTCCAGGAGACATCCACAGAGTGGAGAAGGGAGAGGGAGCCTGGGACAGAGGCCAGGGAGAGGCTGCTGAGAGGCCACACCAGCACTGGAGGACAAACTGTCCCAGGAGCCAGGATAGGAGGGAGTGAAGAAAGAGGTCATGGTGGCCAGTGGTGAAAAGCGCCCACTGGATTCTTATCACTGGGAGTTACTGGTGGATGTTCAGTTTCCATCAAATGAGGGCAACTGGCAACCAGTGAAAGTCGTTGGGTGAGTGTCTCAGTCTCCTGCCATCAGGAGGGATGATTCGGATGCTCCCTGGAGGGTACAACAAACTCAAAAGTACACCCTTGGCCAGCTGGGGTGGTTCACGCCTGTCATCCCACCACTTTGTGAGCCACCTGTCATCCCAGCACTTTGGGAGGCTAAGACAGGAGGATTGCTTGAGGCCAACCTGAACAACATAGCGAGAACCCTTCTCTATTTGTATAAAAACATTAAAAAATGCAAGGCCAGGCACAGTAGCTCACGCCTGTAATCCCAGCACTGTGGGAGGCCAAGGCGAGAGGATTGCCTGAGCCTGGGGGTTCGAGACCAGCCTGGGCAACTTGGTGAGACATCTCCTCTACAATAAATAAAAAAAATTAGCCGGGCATGGTGGTGCATGCCTTGTAGTTCCAGCTACTTGGAAGGCTGAGGTGGAAGGATCACCTGAGCCCAGCAGGTCGAAGCTATGGTGGCCATGAGCGTGCCACTGCACTCCAGCCTCGACGACAGTGAGACTCTGACTCAAATAAATAAATAATTAAACATAAAAAATTAAATTAAGGTCAGACGCGGTGGCTCATGCCTATAATCCCAGCACTTTGGGAGGCTAAGATGAGAGGATTGCCTGAGCCCACGGGTTTGAGACCAGCCTGGGCAAATTGGCGAGACCTCGTCTCCACAATTAAAAAAAAAAATTAGCTGGGGGTGGTGGCATGCCTGTAGTTACAGCTACTTGGAAGGGTGAGTTGGAAGGATCACGTGACCCAGCAGGTGGAGGCTGCAGTGGCCATCAGTGTGCCACCACACTCCAGCCTGGGTGACAGAGTAACACTCCAACTCAAAAAAATTAATTAATTAAAAGTCATCCTTTACTGTCAGAATCTTAAGAAAACTTCCTTTCCAATTTCACCCTCCCCCACTCCCTTCTCCCTCTCCCCTGCTTCCCATCCCTTCCCACATAAACCATTAGCATTCAAATCCTGTCTCAGGCTCTGCTCTCAGAGAAATCCAAACTAGAACAGACTAACTGCACTTCTCATCTCTCTGTTTCTCAGGAAGGGAGCAAGACATTCCCTTTACATTCATTGTCCCAAACGGGTTTGGGTGCCCATGTCTAAACCAATCTTAACCACAAGGAAAAAGAAGTCTTAGGATTGGCATAGACTAGCTACGCTTCTCTCCCTGGGGCCAGGCATGGAACCAGGTTTTGGTTCTTTCTGCAAACCATCACGGCCACCATGACTTACAAGGGTGGGGGATCTTGCAAGGATGGTGTAAGAACGGTATATCTCCAACCTTGCAAGAAACTGGACTGGGTAAAGAAAATATGGTACATGTACACAATGAAATACTACACACCCTTAAGGAAGAACACAATCGTGTCCTTTGCGGCAACATGGATGCAGCTGGAGACCATCATTCTTTTTTTTTCTTTTTTTTTTGAGTTGGAGTCTCACTCTGTCGCCCAAGCTAGAGTGCAGTGGCGTGTTCTTGGCCACCGCAGCCTCAACCCACTAGGCTCAGGCGATGCTTCCACCTCAGCTTTCCAAGTAGCTGGAACTATAAGCATGCGCCACAACACTCTGCTAATTTTTTTTTTTTTTTTTTGAGTTGGAGTCTCACTCTGTCACCC
>NW_007039967.1:146808-156504 GCF_000164805.1 Carlito syrichta | reverse complement strand
GCGCGCGCTACCACGCCCGGCTCATTTTTGATTTATTGTAGAGATGAGGTCTCACCAAGTTGCCCAGGTGGGTCTCGAACCCCCAAGCTCAATCAATCCACTCACCTCAGCCTTCCAAAGCACTGGGATTACAGGCTGAGCCACTAAGCCCGGGTTAATTTTTTTATTTACTGTAGAGATGATGTCTCGCCAAATTGCCCAGGTTGTTCTCGAACTCTTGGGCTCAGGCAATCCTTTCGCCTCTGCCTCCCAAAATGTTGGGATTACAGTCATGAGCCACTGCGCCCAGTTCTCTTAACTTTTAACCCACTCCAACTGTCTCTTTATTTACTTATTTGTTTATTTGTTTATTTTTAATTTTTATTTTTTTTGAGTTGGAGTCTCACTCTGTCACCCAGACTGGAGTGCAGTGGCCACTCCCGGCCACCGCAGCCTTGACCTGCTGGGCTCCGGCGATCCTTCCACCTCAGCCTTCCAAGTAGACGGAATTACAGGCATGCGCTACCACGTCCGGCTGATTTTTTAATTTATTGTAGAGATGAAGTCTCGCTGCCCAGGTGGGTCTCGAACCCGCGGGCTCAGGCAATCCACTCACCTCAGCCTCCCAAAGCGCAGGATTACAGGCTGAGCCACCGAGCCCGGCTTTAATTTTTTTTTGAGTTGGAGTCTTACTCTGTTGCCCAGGCTGGAATGCAGTGGCATACTCACAGCCACCGCAACCTCAACCTGCTGGGTTCAGGCGATCCTTCCACCTCAGCCTTTCAAGTAGCTGGAACTACAGGCATGTGCCACCATGTCCAGTTAGTTTCTTGATTTATTGTAGAGATGAGGTCTTGCCAAGTTGCCCCGGCTGGTCTCGAATCCCTGGGCTCAGGCAATCCTCTTGCCTCAGCCTCCCAAAGTGCTGGGATTACAGGCTTGAGCCACTGCGGCTGGTGGAGACCATCATTCTAAGCAATCTATCACAGAAACAAAAAACTAAATATCATATATTCTCACTCACAAATGGGCTCTAAACATTGGGCACATGGACACAAGTTCAGGAACCACAGACGCTGGGCACTGCCAAAGGAGGGAAGGGGACAGATAAGGAATACATTCGGTACCATGTCCACTACTAGGGGGAGAGGACTCCCTAAAGTCCAACATACGATAGGTCCCCTACATATGAACCTTCAAGTTGCAAACTTTCTAAGATGCAAACATGCTTTTGCACAGCCAATCATGTATGTTAGTTCATGTATATGGCATACATTGTCATGTGCATGCATACTCTATAGGTGGTTGTATGTTTATAGTACTTTACTGTGCAGTACTGTTGAGTACAGTAGTATAGTATCTTATTTCAAGTCCAAGATGTCCGGAAGCAAGCATCAAAGCAGTAGCAAAATAAGGCTGGGAGCGGTGGCTCATGCCTGCAATCCTAGCACTTTGGGAAGCCAAGGTGAGAGGATTGCCTGAGCCCACAGGTTCGAGACCAACCTGAGGAACTTGGTAAGACCTCATCTCTACAAATCAAGAAAAATTAGCCGGCGTGATGGCGCATGCCTGTAATTCCACCTACTTGGAAGGCTGAGGTGAAAGAATCCCCTGAGCCCAAGAGGTTGAGGCTGTGTTGAGCTGTGATTGTGCCACTGCTCTCCAACCTGGATGACAGAGTGAGACCCCGGCTAAAAAGAAAAAAAAAAGTAGCCGGGCTCAGTGGCTCAGCCTGTAATCCCAGAGCTTTGGGAGGCTGAGGTGAGTGGATTGCCTGAGCCCGCGGGTTCAAGACCCGCCTGGCCAACTTGACAAGACCTCATCTCTACAATAAATCAAAAAATTAGCCGGGCGTAGTAGCACGTGCCTGTAGTTCCAGCTACTTGGAAGGCTGAGGCGGAAGGATCGCCGGAGCCCAGCAGGTCAAGGCTGCAGTAGCCGGGAGCAGCCACTGCACTCCAGTCTGGATGACAGAGTGAGACTCCAACTCAAAGAAAAGAAAAAAAGTAATTAAATCAATAACCATGAAAAAATCAAAATAATTTTTTTTAAATGAATGGTGTATCTCAACCTTTGCACATGCACCCACCTGTGTCAGCCACAGCCATGACTGCACCCAGGGTCACACACACTGCAGGCTCCGTGCTGGGCACTAAAAATTCAGTGACCAGAACATAGGATGCCTGACCTAAAGAGGGGATCATCTGGACACTACAGACACTTGATGCAATGCAACAGCATGGTTGATTCTAACCCAGAGAAAGCTAGGGTATGCAGAAGAAAGTCGTCTCCCCGCCCCCCCACCCATTTGTGCATCCCACACGGCGTGGCCCTCATCGTGGACAGGAGGGTCCATGCCATCAGGCTCGCTCCAGAGGACGGCCTCTCTCTGGGTGTTGCCATCTCTGAGCCAGAGCGAAAGAGAGCCCAGAAGGGTTTTGAAATCGCAATCGAATTCTGGAATTCCTGGCCCAGAACTGAAATGTATGACTTCCACTCACAACGCATTGGCTGAAACCGGTCACATGGTCCCGCCCAACTACAGAGAGCCAGGAAGAGAGGTCCCACCATATGCCAGAAGGCAGAGAAACCGCGGTATTGAGTGAGCAGTGGAAAGACTTCCAGAAACCATCAAGGGAGAATGACATTTGAACTCAGCTTTGAAAAATATTTTAATCCTCAATAGATGCAGCTAAGGGTCAGGGAGGAGGACCTGCCAGATAATTATATAAGAGAAGTCACAGAGGCATGAAAGCGCCTGGCTGGGCTGACCAAAGCCAGGCTGCACAAGGGGCTGGGGACGGATGGGGTCGGGACTAGACAGGAAGGCTGAGCCCAAGCCGTGGTGAGGACTTTGAAGCAAGATAAGGATTCTGTACCCAGCTAGACTCACAGCAACAGCGAGCTACCAAAGGGGCATTAAGCAGAAAGGAACGTGATCTGATTGTGTCTGAAGAAAGTGACTTCGGCGGCAGAATGGGAAGAAGATTGGAAGAAAGACCAAAGGCTGGGAGGCCCCAAGAGGCTCTTGCCGTAGTCCAGGCAAGTGGTAGGCGGCATGGGAATGAGGAGGGACTGGGAGGACGCGAGGAGGAGACAGCCGGGAGAGTCACGTCCATCTAAAAAAGACTGCTGCCTCGTTGTATTGGGTTTGGTTTGGTTTGGTTTGAGTTGGGATCACCCAGGCTGGAGTACAGGGGCATGATCACGATTTACCGCAGCCTCAACCTTTTGGGCTCAGGTGATCCTTCCGCCTCAGCCTCCCAAATAACTGTGAGTGCAGGCACATGCCACCATGCCCAGCTAATTTTTGTGTGTCTGTGTGTGTTTTTTTGCGTTGAAGTCTCACTCCACCACCCAGGCTGGAGTGCGATGGCACATTCACGGCCACCCCAGTGTCGACCTGCTGGGCTCCAGAGATCCTTCCAGCTCAGCCTTCCAAGTAGCTGAAACTACAGGCATGCGCTACCATGCCCGGTTCATTTTTTTATTTTTTGCTGTAGAGATGAGGTCTCACCAAGTTGCCATGGCTGGTCTCGAACCCATGGGCTCAGGCAATCCACTCGCCTCGGCCTCCCAAAGTGCTGGGATGACAGGCTGAGCCACTGAGCCCAGTCGTCACTTTTGTTTTGTAGAGATGAGGACTGGCTATGTTGTCCAGGCTGGTCTCAAATTCCTGGGCTCAAGTGATCCTCCTGCCTCAGCCTACCAAAGTGCTGGGATTACAGGTGTGAGTCACTGCACCCGGTCTTTTTTCCATTTTTATGGAAATATTCAAACACATACAAGAATAGAGTGAATAGCGTGGCAAATTCCACATGCCCTCACCCAGCTTTCACTGTTAACCACACATGGCCAGTGTTGCTTCCTTCATACCCCTCCTTCCAACCCACTAAATAATTTCAAACAAATCCCAATGACCATATCATTCAATCTGTCATTTCTTCAGTATGTGACCCAAAAGATAAAAACTCCTTTGCAATATGATATCCTTGCCAGTCTAAAATTGAACAATGATTACTTAATGTTATCAAATATCCAGTATCTATTTATTTATTTATTTCGAGTCAGGGTCTTACTCTGTCACCCAGTCTGGGGTGCAGCGGCACGATCACAGCTCACCGCAGCCTAGGCCCTGGTCTCAGGTGATCCTGCCACCTCAGCCTGCCGAGTAGCTAGGACTACATGCGCGCACCATCACATCCAGCTAATTTTTAAATTTTTTTTGTAGCAATGAGGTCGTACTATATTGCCCAGGCTATTCTCGAACTCCTGAGCTCAAGCAATCCTCCTGCCTCAGCCTCCCAAAGTGCTGGGATTATAGGTGTACACCATCATGCCCAGCCTATTATCACTTTTTTTTTTTTTTTTTTTTTTTGGAGTTGGAGTCTCACTCCATCGGCCTGGCTGGAGTGCAGTGGCATGCTCACGGCCACCCCAGCATCGACCTGCTGGGCTCTGGCAATCCTTCCACCAAGTAGCCAGAACTACAGGCACACGCTACCATGCCTGGTTTATTTTTTGATCTATTGTAGAGATAAGGTCTCGTCAAGTTGCCCAGGCTGGTCTCAAACCCATGGGCTCAGGCAATCCACTCGCCTTGGCCTCCCAAAGTGCTGGGACTATAGGCTGAGCCAGCAAGCCCAGCCTATCACTGTTTTTATAGACGAGGAAACTGAGACTCGGGGAGGTTAAGTAACCTGCCCAATCTCCCAAAGTCGGAAAATGACAGAACCTGGTTGGGTTGGAGTCTGACTGTGTCTGACTCCAAAGCCCCTCGTCACTGCACGACACTGCCCCAGAGTGAGAAGGGGCTTGGCACACAAGGGCCAGTGCCGGCAAGGAGACTTGCATCCTGAGCCCTGGGACAACCTCTGTATGAATCACGGACATTGTGACTTTAGGTGTCCAGGTAACTTACAGACATCAGAGGGAGCTGAACCAGAGATACCTTATATCCCCACCCTACAAGTAGGGAGACAGAGGTCCAGAAAGGGTAAGTGGCTTGCCTGGACAGTGCAGTCAGTCTGAGCCTGTTTCATCCGGGACCGGTCTGATGGCGTAGCTTGTGCGTGACACCACTGCCCTACATGGATGGCTCCAGCCTTCCAGGGGAAGAGCCGGGTGCAGAGATGGGCATCAGCAGGTCGACTTTCCTAGCAGGAGCACTGGAGAGTGAGCCCTCACTGTTGACCTGCCACAGACCACCCCTTTCTGTCACGTTCTCCAGCCAAGGACAGCACTCACCCAGCTCACGCGGAGGGTGGCAGGGAGGGCCCGCCCATGCCTGGTCCCTTCCATCTCGGTGGCCTGGACTCCCCCCTGGAGCCTTCTTGGGAGACCCCCTTGCTGGAGGTGCCCACCCCGGGAACAGCCCTTCCTCCCCAGAGCTGTCGGGGACAACTGGACAGAAAAACCAGGACATTCTCCCCCACCAGGATATTTTGTATGCTTTGCACTGACTGCTGCCTTGCCTTCATGAAAAAGCTCTAAAATTTCAAATAAAAAGGTACAATGAAAGCAACAGCAGGATAAATAGCTGCAGTGATCTGAGCTGAAACCCCGGACGCTTTATTCACATCTTTAGAAAAACTCTGAAGGCTCTTAGTAGCAGCTGCCGTACAAAGACTCACACTTTAATTCTGAGGCTGCCAGAAATAGGTCTGTCAGGCCTGAAATATCACTGCATTTCATTACTCTTAACCGTGCATTACCATCTCGGCTTCATTACCAGCTGGGGGGTGTTCTCCAGATCAGCTCTGGAGAGTCCTGGGGATCTGGGCCATACAGGGAAGGACAGAGGATGGAGTTGGGGCCAGAACACCCAGATGGAAGGGCGACCCAGTGGGCTTGAAGATTAGACTGAGGGCTGGGCATTGTGACTCGAGCCTGTAATCCCAGCACTTTGAGAGGCTGAGGTGGGAGGATTGGTTGAGTGCAGGAGTTCCAGACCAGCCCAGGCGATACAGCAAGACCTCATCTTTGCAAAAATTAAAAATCAGCTAGGTTTGGTGCACACACCTGTAGTCCCAGCTACTTGGGAGGCCGAGGTGGGAGGATCACCTGAGCCCGAGGTTGAGGCTGCGGTGAGATACAATAATCATGCCACTGCACTCCAGCCTGGGGGACAGAACAATACCCTGACTCAAAAAAATAAATTAAACAAGCAAAAAAAAGGTTAGACCAAGGCCGCAGGAATGGAGGATTCTGTGGTTAACATGTCCCAGCAAGGGAAGGCAAGCACTTGAAGAGGCTGATGTCACCGGGGCTTGGGTGGTGGCGCCAGGAGGATCGGGTAAGAGGCAGCAGTGGGATTGCTCAGGGATGGTGAGGGCAGCTGTTGAGCCCAGAACCAGCCTGAGGAAGCTGTGGATAGAGAGCTGGGCCTTGGTGCCCAGCGGCAGGTAGGAACCGGTCAAAGGCAAATTAGGCCATCAAGGCCTGGAGGAACCAAAGGCAGAAAGCGACCAGCACAAAACCCTGGAGGGAGATGGCCGAGATGGCCCTGGAGGTTTGGAAGTTTGGAGCCTGGAGCAATCTGCATGTTCATAACAAAACTGACACTCAGGGCAGCTCTGAATAATTCAGTAGCCGCTGTGATCTGGTTACAGTGCCTGTCTCTGGGGCACAAAGGAAGAGGGGGCTGGCTGGGCCCAGGCCTGCAGCCGTGGTCGCCTGGCTCGCCTGGCTCGCCTGGCTCTCTGAAAGGGCATGACAGATGGGCTGACGCTGGCCACCACCCAGTCACGCTTCGCACGGTGATTGGTTTTCAAAGGAGGACAGGGTTTGTGAATGGGGCCAGCTTGTTGCTGCTGCCTTCTAATGGACGCCGCTGGGTCGCGTGGCTGCTGGGCCCCCTTGTGAATGGGGCTTCACCAGTGGGTGGTGAACAAGCCAGAGGCGACTCCCCCACCCCTCCTCTGTCCCTGCTAAAGCTGAGGTGGGGGAGGGGGAAGGCCCTAACCCCTCTCTCTGTTGACAGGTTTAACCCTCCGTTGGTCCTCCTCTGCTCCAACCCTGTATCATCTGGAATGAAGTTCAAGTGCATATACCCAAACAAAAAAAGTTAAGATGGAAGTGCCTTTTTCCTCTCGTAAAGAAATCCAGGCTGGGTGTGGTGGCTTATGCCTGTAATCCCAACACTTTGGGAGGCTGAGGCAAGAGGATTCCTTGAGGCCAGGAGTCTGAGATCAACCTGGGCAACGTAGGAAGATCCCCAGCTCCACAAAAAAAATAGTTGCTAGGCACAGTAGCTCAGGTTTGTAACACCAGCACTTTGGGAGGCAGAGGCCAGAGGATTGCCTGAGCTCAGGGGTTTGAGACCAGCCTGAGCAACATGGCGAGACCTCGTCTCTACAAGAAGTCAAAAATTAGCTGGGCATGGTGGCACATGCCTGTGGTTCCAGCTACTTGGAAGGCTGAGAAAGAAGGATCACCTGAGCCCAGTAGGTTGAGTCTGCGGTGGCTGTGATCATGGCTCTGTACTCCAGCCTGGGCAACAGAGTGAGACTCTGGCTCAAAAAAAATTTTTTTGTTTTACTTAGCCAGGTGTGAGGGCTCGCACCTGTAGTCCTAGCTCCTAAGGTAGGAGAATCAGTTGAGTCCAGGAGTTTGAGGCTGCAGTGAGCTATGATCAAGCCACTGCACTCCAGTCTGGGCAACAGAGTGAGACTCCAAATCAAAAAAGAAAAAGGCAGGCATGCTGCCCATTATAAAATAAGCATGGCCCATTATAAAAAGTCCTGGTTCCACCGGGCTCAGTGGCTCAGTCTGTAATCCCGGCACTTTGGGAGGCCGAGGTGAGTGGATTGCCTGAGCCAGCGGGTTCGAGACCCGCCTCAGCAACTTGGCAAGACCTCATCTCTACAATAAATAAAAAATTAGCTGGGTATGGTAGCGCGCGGCTGTAGTTCCAGCTACTTGGAAGGCTGAGGCAGAAGGATCATCAGAGCCCAGCAGGCCGAGGCTGCGGTGGCTGGGAGTGGCCACTGCACTCCAGTCTGGATGACAGAGTGAGACTCCGACTCAAAAAAAAAAAAAGTCCGGGTTCCTTAAGTTCTGGGTTCCACTCCTGAAATGCAATCCGCTGTGTGTCCAGGCACCACCTGGCCCTCTCTGGGAAGACCTGTGTGAAGTAGGGCCGATGCTCTGGCTACGGCTATTGCTGTGAGTAATAAAAAACAATCCTTCATCTCTGACCCAGGAGTCTGGGCTTCCACCAGCAGCTGTGACACTGGTGGGCTAATTTATTAGCTTGAAAGTAGGGTAAAATGTCAGACCCTTCACAGTTCCTGACAGTGTTTGGCTAAGAATCAGGGCATCTGCGGAGCGGTAGTCACAGAAATCCACCACAGGCTTCTTCCTGGCTACTGGAGCTGCCCATACAGGTGTTTCCAGGTACCCGGGCCCTCCACACTCAGAGGGAAGCACCTTCAGGTGAAATTCCAGCCTCTTCCAGAATACTAGCAGGTCTTGAAGTGCCCAAAGACTGCCTGTTCACCTCCTCACTCAGAATGTTCTCTAGGAAACCCCATGGATGGCCTAGTCTCCATCCAGGAGGACCCAGTGCAGGCCTTGGGAATCGGGTTTTATACCAGGTGCTGTCAGAGCCAGTGGGAATCCCTTAATGGCACCCTCAGGATATCCAGGGCTCAAGGTGTTTCCTAGGCCTTCAGGACAGAGACAGGGACTCTGCTTCCTGCCTCACTGCCAAAAGGAGCAATCCTACTACAGTGAGATCTAGATAATATATTAAAAGGCTTCAAACCAGGGTGGTGGCTCATGCCTATAATCTCAGCACTTTGGGAAGTCTAGACAGGAGGACTGCTTGAGCCCAGAAGTTCAAGACCAGCTTAAGCAACATAGTGAGACCTCATCTCTACAAAAAAAATTTTTTTTTAATTATCCAGATGTGGTGGTGTGTGCCTGTAGTCCCTGTAACTTGGGAGACTGAGGCAGAGGCAGAAAGATCGCCTGGGCTGAAGAGGTTGAAGCTGCCGTGAGCCATGATTGTGCCACTCGACCCAGGCTGGGTGACAGAGTGAAACCCCGACTCAAAAAATAAAAGTCTTCGGGCTCTAAATGCAAGGTGATATCCCAGATTGGAACCATGCAACAGAAGAAGGACATGAGTGGAAAAATGTGAAATTCAAATAAAGCCTGTAGTTTGGCTAATAGTGTCGTTCTGATGTTAATGTCTTTTTTTTTTTTTTGAGTCGGATCATCACGCTGGAGGGCAGTGGCTGCTCCCGGCCACTGCAGCCTCGACCTGCTGGGCTCCGGCGATCCTTCCGCCTCAGCCTCCGAGTAACTGGAACTACAGGTGCGCACTACCACACCCGGCTAATTTTTGATTTATTGTAGAGATGAGGTCTCGCCAAGTTGCCCAGGCAGGTCTTGAACCCGTGGGCTCAGGCAATCCACTCACCTCAGCCTCCCAGAGCGCGGGATTACAGACTGAGCCACCAAGCCCAGCTGTTAATTTCTTTATTTTGACAAAATCTACTATTGTTAGGTAAGATATTAACTCCGGGTGATGGTTATATGGGAATTCTCAACTTGCATGTAAATCTAAAATTTTTCCAAAATAAAAATATATTAAAAATAAAAACCAGGCTCGGTGGCTCAGCCTGCGCCTTGGAGGCTGAGGTGAGTGGATATCCTGAGCCCGTGGGTTTGAGACCCGCCTGGGCAACTTGGTGAGACCTCATCTCTACA
>NW_007039967.1:141159-146788 GCF_000164805.1 Carlito syrichta | reverse complement strand
TCATCTCTACAATAAATTTTTTAAAAATCAGCCGGGCATAGTAGCGCGCGCCTGCAGTTCCAGCTACTTGGAAGGCTGAGGCAGAAGGATCGCCGGAGCCCAGCAGGTCGAGGTTACAGTGGCCGGGAGCGGGCACTGCACTCCAGTCTGGGCGACAGAGTGAGACTCCGACTCAAAATAAATAAATAAATAAATAATAAAAAAATAAAATAAAACTAAGAAGACTTCAAATCCTAAGCTCAAAATTTAAGGGGTAGGAAAAGAGAGAAAGCATACGTTTAAGCAGAAGGTAAAGAAGCAAGAAGAAAGGTTATGTGTCTAATTCTCACTTAGGCACCCGAAGACCTTTGCTGTATTCATTTGACATTTTTTTTGAGTCGGAGTCTTATTCTGTCACCCAAGCTGGAGTGTAGTGGCACGCTCACGGCCACTGCAGTCTCGACCCGCGGGGCTCAGGTGATCCTTCTGTCTCAGCCTTCCAGGTAGCTGGAACTACAGGCATGTGCCACCATGCCTGGGTAATTTTTCTTGATTTATTGTGGAGATGAGGTCTCACCAAGTTGCCCAGGCCGGTCTCGAACCCCTAGACTCAGGCAATCCTCTCACCTCGGCCTCCCAAAGTGCTGGGATTATAGACATAGGCCACTGCGCCCGGCCATCATTCGACAACTTGACAGCAATGTTTTGAGCACCTGTTGTGTACCAAGAATTGTTCTCAGAGCCTTGGATACAACACTGAACAAACAGGGCCAAATCCCTACCCTTCTGGAGCTTATATTTTGGTGGGTCTGGGTCAGATGTGTTCAACCTTTTGTCTTTCCTGGGCCATATCAAGAAAAGAGGAATTGGCCTTGGATTGCACATAAATCATATAATATAGTTAGTGTATGTACAAAATAAGACTTCTTTTAAAATTTTTTTAATTATAAAGTTTAGAAAAATGAGAACAAGGCTGGCAAGGTGGCTCAGCCCTGTAATCCCAGCACTTTGGGAAGCCAAAGTGAGAGGATTGCCTGAGCCCATGGGTTCGAGATCCGCCCGGGCAACTTGGTGAGACCTCATCTCTACAATAAATTTTAAAAATTAACCGGGCTTGGTAGTGTGCACCTGTGGTTCTAGCTACTTGGAAGACTGAGGTGGAAGGATCACCTGAGCCTAGCAGGTCAAGGCCACAATGACCGTGAGCATGCCACTGCACTCCAGCCTGGGCAACAGAGTGAGACTCTGACTCAAAAAATAAAAATAAACTGGCGGGTTCGAGACCTGCCTGGGCAACTTGGCGAGACCTCATCTCTACAATAAATCAAAAAATCAGCCAGGCGTGGTTGCACATGCCTGTAGTCCCGGCTACTTGGAAGGCTGAGGCGGAAGAATTACCAGAGCCCAGCAGGACGAGGCTGCGGTAGCCATGAGCGGCCACTGCACTCCAGTCTGGGCGACAGAGTGAGACTCCAACTCAAAAAAAAAATTAAAAATTAAAAAATAAAAAGAAAGAAAATGAAAAATGAGAACAATATAAAACTAGTGGGAAATTTGACCTTGTTTTTGCAAAACTAATCTATCAACGTTGGATTTGATGGAAGTGGTCACAATTCTTTTTTATTTATGTATGTTTTATTTTAAAGATTTAGGGTACAATTCAGTGTTAGGTATACAAATGGTCATTTTTATGGTCACAGTTTTTTTTTTTTTTGAGTCAGAGTCTCACTCCGTCACCTAGACTGGAGTGCAGTGGCACACTCACAGTCACTGCAGCCTTGACCTGCTGAGCTCAGACGATCCTTCTGCCTCAGCCTTCCAAGTAGCTGGAACTACAGGCATGTGCCACCACACCCAGTTAATTTTTTTTTTTAATTTACTGTAGAGACAAGGTCTTGGCAAGTTGCCCAGGCTGGTCTCGAACCCCTGGGCTCAGGTTATCCTCTCACCTCAGCCTCCTGAGGTGCTGGGATGACAGGCGTGAGCCACCGCGCCCAGTTGGTTGCAATTCTTAGTGAGTTCTCGAGGTGATCATCAGAAATGTTTGTTTGAATTTTGTTCTTCATATGCTACGTCATTCACAACAGCTGCTGCTCACAAATATGAATGCTACCAAAAGAGATGTCATGAATAAGGTGTAATTGTGAACTCAAAAATGGAACTAGGCCGGGTGCGGTGGCTCACGCCTATAATCCTAGCACTTTGAGAGGCCGAGGCGAGAGTATTTCCTGAACTCACAAGTTCAAGACCAGCCTGGGCAACTTGGCAAGACCTCATCTCTACTATAAATAAAAAATTTAGCTGGGTATGGTGGCGCGCATCTGTAGTTCCAGCTACTTGAAAGGGTGAGATGGAAGGGTTGTCTGAGCCCAGCAGGTCAAGGTTGTGGTGGCCATGAGCGTGCCACTGCACTCCAGCCTGGGCAACCAACTAAGACTCCGACTCAAAAAACCCAAAAAACTAAAATGGAACTATACATGCAACCATGAAGAAAATAAATGCTAAAAACATATGATGTTAAAAGACTTTTGGGGGCTGCATGTGGTCCACAAGCTACAGGTTGGACATGCCTGTTCTAAACCTTAGTCTGCTCACCTAACCACACCGTACCCCACAGGCGACAGCACACAGCTCCCAGGACTGAAAGTGGGGACAGTTTATCTTCGGGTCACATCAGGGTCCAGAAAGGGCTGCACTTGCTAGGAGAAAGTCAGCAGTCTGAAGGGGGGCATCTCACAGTGTGCACTGAGGTGGGCTAACGCCCTGGGACTGTGTGTCTGGGCTCTGTCACCTATAAAATGAGAAAATAATAAGAAACCGCCTCCCTCCCCGAGGTGGGCTGAAGTTCAGCAGGCATGAGAGTGTGTTCAAGGCATAAAAATGCTCCTTAATATGATTGTTGGATGTATTTAGACTCAGACACATCCAGCACTTTGGGAGGCAAAGGTAGAGGCTTGCTTGAGCTCAGGAGTTCAAGACCAGCCTGAGCAATATGACCAGACCTCTTTCCTACAATAAATCAAACAATTAGCCGGACAAGGTGGCATGCGCTTGTGATTCCAGCAACTTGGAAGGCTGAGGTGGAAGGACCGCCTGAGCCCAGCAGGCTGAGTCTGCGGTGGCCGTGAATGTGTCACTGCACTCCATCCTGAGCAACAGAGTGAGACTCTGACTCAAAAAAATAAAAAATAATAGATTCAGACATAGAGCCGGGTGAAGACTCCTTTTCTGGCGTTGCTATAAAGTCTCTTCTTTGCGTCATCCAAGAATCCCCAGAATTGGAGTAAAAAATGGAAGTAAACCCTGAGCGCTCATCCAGTGCAGGGCATTGAGGGTAGGCAGTCAGCCTCAACCAACTCCAAGATCAAGATCAGGGTCAGGCCCACGCATCTGGTCCTCAGGCCCTGCTGCGGGCTTGCAGTTTCAGCTCACCGGGGAGGGCCTGGTGGTTGCACTCCACCTACACCTGGGGTGCTGCTGGGGAGACTGGACCTGGGCTGCGCCCTCCTAGAGGCCCCCTGCCTGCGACCCTGGCCACGCCAGCGCCGGCGAGGGGTCCAGCGCAAGCGGCCCCGCCTGGCTGCCCGAACCGCCTTCAGAGGGAAAGTCTTGCTCAACCCTGAGGAATGTGGGGCCAGAGCTGGGGCCGGGAGGTGACAGCGGCCAGCGTGGACCGTTCTGGGGTGGGGGCTGCAAACTTGGCCCTCCTGTAAACCACAGTTTCAGGCAGGAAACGCGAGGGTCCCCAGGCCCCAGCCCACAGCTCCCAAGTGGCGGCCACGCCTGGGTGGCCTCAGCTCCCAGGACCGAGGCAAGAGCCTCTCAGGAAAAACTCTGAGGGGTTTTTGTCTGTAAAGTTCATGATGAATCTGCAGCCCCTGAAGAGTTGCTTTGAGCATAGAAGGCGCTCAATAAACATTTTTGAAAGAATGACACAATCCCTCCCAGCCTCAGTTTCCTCCTGTGTGGGAGGAAGGGTTTGATCTCTGAGGCCCCTAACAACTCTCAAATCCTAGGATGCTGAGATGAAATCCCATGTGTACTGCTGTGGTTTTGCTTTTAGTTTTTCAGGGACATTTTTAGTGCTACCCTTTATGATGTGCCAGGAGTGAATTTGACACCAGATGGCTTTTTTTTTTTTTTTTTTAATAAGAAGACAAAGGGAGGGAGAGAAATATTTTCCAACTGGCAGTGCTGACAGCATTTTGGAAGTGAATCCAGGGAGGCTAGGAGGAGCTGCTTCAGCCCAATGCTTCCTTCCCCTGCACACGCTGCCACCCTGGCCACCGTCAACCGGGCAGATGATCCTGGAGCTTTTTATAGATGAGGCATAAAAGCGTCGCAGGAAACTCCACCCCGAGTCACACTAGCTTTGTCCTCTCTGGCTGTCACAGCACTACGGCCCCTGATCCACGGGGTTATTCACTCCCACTACAGGCAGGACTCCTCTCGGGTTGGCTCTGGTGTTAATTAGAAGAACAGAGAGGCACCTGGCAAATCAAAAGCCAGCGCTCCCTGCCTGGGGAACGTTCAGGAAAAACAGCCCAAGCGGTCCTGTCTCCTCTGGAATTCCTCTCTTCTGGGATCCCAACCCCCTGCCACAGGGACAGGAAGAGGGGCTGGTCCTTGCTCAAAATGACCTCTAGCTCAGTTCTTTTCTTTTCTTTTTGTGTTGGAATCTTACTCTTGTCTCTCAGGTTGGGGTGCAGTGGCATGCCAGCCTCAACCTGCTGGACTTAGGTGATCCTTCCGCCTCAGCCTTCCAAGTAGCTGGAACTACAGATGCACGCCACCACACCAGCTATAGATTTTGTGATTCATTGTAGAGATGAGGTCTCACCAAGTTGCCTAGGCTGGTCTCAAGCTCCCAGGCTCAGGCAATCATCTCACCTTGGCCTCCCACCTTGGCTGGGATTACAGGCTGAGCCACCACGCCCAGCCTAGCTCAGTTCTTAATATGTCATGGCCCAAAGAAGGGAAATTCCTAGAATAAGCCATTTGGCAGTGGTGCCAGCCGGGATGCTGCAGTCTGTGTGTCTGGGTTCAAATCTTGACTCCACCACGTACTAGTTGTTTGATGAGAACAAGTGACATCTTTACCTTTCTGAGCCTTTGTTTTGCCAGCTGCAAAATAGAATAATCAAAATTCCCATCGAGAGGACTGTGGTGTTGATTGAATGAAATAATACAAGATGCCGGGTGCAATGGCTCACCCCAGTAATCCCAGCACTTTGGGATTACAAAATCTTGCCTGGGCCAGGGTCTGTGGAAGAGGCAGACCACTGGCATTTTTCTTGTTTTGAGTCAAAGACTCACTTTGTCACCCAGGTTGTAGTGCAGTGACTCACTGCTCACGGCCACCGCAGTCTTAACCAGTTGGGCTCACGTGATCCTTCCACCTCAGCCTTCCAAGTAGCTGGAACTACAGACAAGTGCCACCACACCTGGCTAATTTTTTTGATTTATTGTAGAGATGAGGTCTCACCAAGTTGCTCAGGTGGGTCTCAAACCCCTGGGCTCAGGCAATTCTCTCACTTCGTCCTCCCAAAGTGCTGGAATTACAGGCTTGAGCCACTGTGCCCGGCCTTTCTTTTTTTTTTTTTTTGAGTTGAAGTCTCACTCTGTCACCCAGGCTGGAGTGCAGCGGCAC
>NW_007039967.1:137195-140968 GCF_000164805.1 Carlito syrichta | reverse complement strand
TTTTTTAGTCGAGTTCTCACTCTGTCACCCAGACCGGAGTGCAGTGGCTGCTCCCGGCCACCGCAGCCTCAACCTGCTGGGCTCTGGCGATCCTTCAGCCTCAGCCTTCTGAGTAGCTGGAACTACAGGTGCATGCTACCACACCTGGGCTAATTTTTTATTTATTGTAGAGATGAGGAATCGCCAAGTTGCCCAGGTGAGTCTCGAACCTGCGGGCTCGGACAATCCACTCACCTCAGCCTCCCAAAGGCGCGGGATTACAGGCTGAGCCACCAAGCCCGGTTAATTTTTTAATCTATTGTAGAGACGAGGTCTCACCAAGTTGTCCAGGCTGGTCTTGAACTATGGGCTCAGGCAATCCTCTCGACTCAGCCTCCCAAAGTGCTAGGATGACAGGCATGAGCCACCGCGACCGGCTAGGCCCTTGATTTCTACTGATAAACTGTTTTCCTTTTCTTTTCTTTTCTTTTCTTTTCTTTTCTTTTCTTTTAGAGGCGAGGTTTCTCTCTGTCACCCAGACTTGAGTGCAGTGGCACGATCATAGCTCACTGCAGCCTTGAACTCCTGGGTTCAAGCAATCTTCCTGCCTCAACCTTCCAAGAAGCTGGGACTACAGGCATGAGCCACTACAGCCAGCTTATTTTTTAATTTTTTTTTTTAGAGTGGGGGGACTCACTCACTATGTTGCCCAGACTGGTCTCAAACTCCTGGACTCAAGCAATCCTCCTGCTTTAGCCTCCTGAGTCACTGGGATACCAGGCACGAGCTACCAGGCCCAGCTTGATAAATGGTTTTCTAATTTTCTCAGAGGCAATATTCTTGATTCCTTGACTGCAAGCTCTTTGAGGCCAGGTCTTGTCTTTCTGTTGTGGTGTCCACCCACACAGACACCCACAGACGCTATCTATCTCAAAGTGAACACTTCAGAGGTGCTTGTGGACTGGCTGAGCTGTTAAACAGGGGAGCAGGCCGGGCTTGGTGGCTCAGCCTGTAATCCTGCGCATTTGGGAGGCTAAGGTGAGTAGATTGCCTGAGCCCGCGGGTTCAAGACCCGCCTGGGCAGCGAGACCTCATCTCTACAATAAATCAAAAAATCAGCCGGGCATGGTAGCATGCGCCAGTAATTCCGGGTACTCGGAAGGCTGAGGCGGAAGGATCGCCGGAGCCCAGCAGGTCGAGGCTGTGGTGGCTGGGAGCGGCCACTGCACTCCAGTCTGGGCGACAGAGTGAGACTCCAACTCAAAAAAAAAACAAAAAACAGGGGAGCAGATTGGAATTCCAGGCTGACAAGCGCGAGCGCGGGGCGGGGGGGGGGAGACAGAGGAAGGTGAGCATGTGGAAAGAAGAGGCGTGGGTCATCTGTGGGGCCCTGAGTGGCTTCCCTTCCAAATACTCCACGCAAACTTCTCCAGCCTCCAGAGAGCCAGTGACCCCGGGGTTCCCAGCCTGTCCTGCCAACCGGGAGGTGATTTTCATGCTGGCCCTAGGAAGACACATGTGTCTCTGGCTTTCACCCCTGGCCTGCACACACCTCCACAGTTTTCCTTCTCTCTCCTTCCCATCCCCGAATGGATCTTGGGTTTCCAGCCAGGACAGAGCCCACTGCTGCCCTGGAAAGCTTCTGGAATCTTCCCAAGGTTCTTCATGTGGCTGGCCCATTCTTACTCCTTGGGTATCCTCTTCAGAGGGGGCTTTCCTGCCTGTGCTTCTGACGTTACTTTCCATCATCTTATCCTGTTTATTTTGATGTTGACATGCCCGCTGTCCCTCCACCCCGCCCAGACTGCAGATTCCCTGAGAGCAGGGACCTTGTCTTTCTGTCCCTCACTGTGTCCCATAAGTCCACAGTGCCTGGTATACAGTAAGTGTCTGCTTTTTTTTTTTTTTCCAGTCGGAATCTCACTGTCGCCCAGGCTGGAGTGCAGTGGTACACTCATGGCCACTGCAGACTTGACCTGCTGTGTTCAGGCGACCCTTCTGCCTCAGCCTTTCAAGTAGCTGGAACCATGGGCATGAGCCACCATGCCTGGCTAATTTGATTTATTGTAGAGATGAGGTCTCACCATGTCACTCAGGCTGGTCTCAAACCCCTGAGCTCAGGCAATCCTCTCGCCTCCACCTCCCAAAGTGCTGGTGTTGCAAGCGTGACCCACCACACCCTGCTTAAGGAGTGGTTGCCTCCCTCTTCCTGTGTAATCCCCTTGTCTCTAGATTTTCAGTCCATTCTTTTCTATGAAATCATTCTTCTGTCTCCAAAAGAAAGCATCAGCCTCCTTTATTTTGCAAAGTCTTTCACTGATTCTACCCTTTACCCATCAGCTTTGTTTCCCTCTTTCATCCACCAATTACCCAGGGAGAACTGGTCTTCTTGTGTCTGTTAGAGCCTTTCCATTGAAAGCACAGCGCCGTCCAGATGCGGTGGCTCATGGCTATAATTCCAGCACTTTGGAGGCCGAGGTGAGAGGATTGCCTGAGCCCAGGAGTTCGAGACCAGCCTGGGCAACTTGGCGAGACCTCGTTTCTACAGTAAATCAAATTAGCCGGGCATAGTGGTGCACCTGTAGTTCCAGCTACTTGGAAGACTGAGTCGGAAGGATCACCTGAGCCCAGCAGGTTGAGGCTGCAGTAGCTGCAAGTGTGCCACTGCACTCCAGCCTGGGTAACAGAGACCCCAGCCTAAAAAAAAAAAAAAAAAAGAGGCCAAGCTCGGTGGCTCAGCCTGTAATCCCAGTACTTTGGGAGGCCGAGGCGACTGAATTGTCTGAGCCCACAGATTCGAGACCAGCCCAGGCAACTTGGCAAGACCTCGTTTCTATAATAAAATAAAAATACCTGGGTGTGGTAGCGCGTATCTGTAGTTTCGGCTACCTGGAAGGCTGAGGTGGAAGTATCGCCTGAGTACAGAAGGTCGACGCTGGAGTGGCCATGAGCGTGCCACAGCACTCCAGCCTGGGCGACAGAGTGAGACTCCAACTCAATAAAAAAAAAAAAAGCCAGGCTCAGTGGCTCAGCCTATAATCCCAGCACTTTGGGAGGCCAAGGCAAGTGAATTGCCTGAGCCTGTGGTTCAAGATCAGCCCAGGAAACTTGGCAAGACCCCATCTCTACAATAAGTCAAAAAAATGAGCAGGGCGTGGTAGCGCGCACCTGGAGTTCCAGTTACTTGGAAGGCTGAGGGAGAAGGACACCAGAGCCCAGCAGGTCGACGCTCGGGTAGCCATGAGTGTGCTACTGCACTCCAGCCTGGACAACAGAGTGAGACTCCAACTCAAAAAAAAAAAAAAAGAAATCACAGGGCCAGGCACAGTGGCTAAAGCTGTAATCCCAGCACTTTGGGACACCTACGTGGGAGGATTGCTTGAAGGCAGGAATTTGAGATTAGGCATGGACAACATAGGTAGACCCCTGTTTCTTAAAAATAAAATAGAGAAAGAAAAGAAAGTTCAGAAGACTAAAAGTGGCTTGAACATGAGCAAGGATATCATTTTTCATAGGCAGAGAGAGTTAATTTCACATGTAATAAAGTTGGCTTCTCTGTGATTCTTTCCAGAACCCCTGGCCTAGTGGGCTTCCCTTGGGTGTCATTGGCCAGGGTTGCATCATATGTCTGTGCTTAAGCCAGTCACAACACAGAAGCAGGACGCACCCCAGCTGGCTGAGAACCATCAACATTCATCCCCTGTGCCTGGTGGTGGTGGGGGTCTCCTTCCTTGAGTCGAGGGCAGGTAAATTCCAGAACAAAATCAAGTCTTTTTTTTTTTTTTTTTGAGTCG
>NW_007039967.1:136382-137154 GCF_000164805.1 Carlito syrichta | reverse complement strand
GCAGCCTCAACCTGCTGGGCTCAGGTGATTCTTCCGCCTCAGCCTTCCAAGTAGCTGGAACTATAAGCGCTCGGTACCACGCCCAGCTTATTTTTTGGTTTATTATAGAGATGAGGTCTCACCAATTTGCCCAGGCTGGTCTTGAACCCCTCAGGCAATCCTCTCACCTCGGCCTCCCAAAGTGCTGGGATTACAGGCTTGAGCCACCGCGCCCTGCCTCAAAATCAAGCCTTTCCCAGTTCAGAAGAGGGTTGAGAATGGCTGTTGAATCTATGAGTTGCCCAAGATCCTTCAATAAACTGTGTTTCTGCTGAAGTTAACCAGAGTTGGTTTCTGTGGCCTGGAACCACGGCACCCTGGCTGATCTACACACAGAGGCTGTGCAGTGAGGTGACAGGAGCAGCGTGCTTGGCCAGGGGGAGGGATGTTGGCACGCGTCCAACAGACAGCACAGAATGGCCACACAGAAGCTGGCGGGAAACAGTCCCAGGACCTCAGGGAGAGTCTGAGGAAGTTTTGAGAGCTGGGTAGTTAAGACTTTAGATCAGAGGCTGTATATTTCAGGTGACTTAACTGTAATAATGCCCCTGGGCTGTGGAACATGGTTTAGGTGATGCTCAGCAAATACTGATGTGGACCGAAGTGACCACCCTTCCTTTTTAAAATTCTAAACCAGACACGTCTGTAGTCCCAGCTATTCAGAGGCTAAGGCACAAGGATCGTTTGAGCCCGGGAGTTTGAGGCTGCAGTGAGCTATGATTGTGCTACTACA
>NW_007039967.1:135954-136362 GCF_000164805.1 Carlito syrichta | reverse complement strand
CTCAGGGTGTCGCTCTGTTGCCCAGGTTGGAGTGCAATGGCACCATCATGGCTCACTACAGCCTCAAACCCCTGGACTCAGGCAATCCTTCCACCTCAACCCCCTGAGTAGCTGAGACTACAGGAACGTGCCATCACATTTGGCTAATGTTTTGATTTTTTGTAGAGACCAGGTCTCACTATGTTGCTCAGGTTGGTCTGAACTTCTGACCTCAAGTGATCCTCCTGCCTTGGCCTCCCAAATTGCTGGGATTATAGGAGTGAGTCATCACACCTGGCCAAAATTCTGTTTCTTAAAAAAGAATAAATAGACCCGCCTGGGCAGCGAGACCTCATCTCTACAATAAATCAAAAAATCAGCCGTGCATGGTAGCGCATGCCTGTAATTCCGGCTACTTGGAAGGCTGAG
>NW_007039967.1:133454-135934 GCF_000164805.1 Carlito syrichta | reverse complement strand
CAGTGGCCGGGAGCGGCCACTGCACTCCAGTCTAGGCGACAGAGTGAGACTCCAACTCAATAATAATAATAATAATAATAAAAATAATAAATACAGGGCCAGGCGCAGTGGCTTGCGCCTATAATCCCAGCACTTTAGAAGGCTGAGGTGAGAGGATTGCCTGAGCCCACGGGTTCAATACCTGCCTCGGCAACTCGGTGAGACCTCATCTCTACAATAAATCAGGCATGGTGGCACGTGCCTGTAGTTCCAACTACTTGGAAGGCTGAGGTGGAAGGATCGCAGGAGTCCAGCAGGTCGAGGCTGCGATGGCCAGGAGCGGTCAATGCACTCCAGTCTGGGCCATGGAGTGAAACTCCAACTCAAAACAAAAAACAAAAAAAAAACAGATAAACAAAATTTTTAAAATAATAAATGTAATAGCATCTTAGCTTTCCTTAGTGCCCAACAGGCCTCCCACCTAGCCGACTAGCCTCGCCCACCCACTGCCCTTCCCTCAGAAGACTTGAACAATGACACCACCACTCCCCCCACCTGTCTCTCTCCCTCCTTGGGGCATGCTGCCTCCTGGTTCTGCATTTGAGCAGGAGATTCCATCAGTGCTCAGACCTCCCCACCCCAGATCCGAGGCTCAGGCCCTCCCCCTCTGATCCTGAACGCCTTTCCTTCCTCCTCCTGATTCCCCACTCTCACCAAGCCTGAGCTGAAGAGCTGGTCTAGGCCCTGGCACACCACCAGCATCAGAGCAGTGTCTGCCCATACCGCCTTCTTCTGTTCTGCCGCAGGGTCCACGGCCCCACCCAAGGCCAGCCCCCTCACTACCCTCCTCCCTCTGGCTCTAGAAGCCCTCTGGCCTCTCATGTTCTCCCTCTGAACTAGAGGCCACTGCCTGCTGCTCACTGCCTCCACCCCGTTTCCTGCTGTACTCACCCCTGCTTCTCAGTGTCTCAACCCAAGTAGGCCTCACTGGGGCCTAGTAATCCTTGGCCTCTTTGGAGGGGGCTTCCAATCGAGTTCCCACAGCAGTTTTCCTATCTCCAGAAGCCCCTCTTTTCCCCTTTCCACCTTCTTCCTGACAGATAACCAGTTCCTGATCACTTGGTCAGCAGGGGCATCACTACTTCCACCTCAGGAAGACACCTCTGACTTCCTGTCACAAGATGTTGGAATAAAGCCCCCTTTTTCTCTCAAAAATCACTCGCCAAATGACAAGGAAAATAAGAAACAGAAACTCGATTTCATCTTTAACTAAACTAGGAGACATTTCAAATCCTGACCCATATCACATGAAAACAGAAAGTGGATGGGAGAGAGGCACAGGATGGCATGGAGCCCAGGATGGCAATTCCCAGACATCCGGAAGGACACACCCACACCACGCAAGCTGATTCTTCCATGAGGATCCCAGAAAAGTTCAGGAATTGGGAGTAGCTATTTAGTCAGAAGGCAGCGGGGAGGCAGGGTCTGAAACCTAGGGACTGGCTTGAAGGTGTGTTTAAAGAGCAGGATGGCGGGGCTCGGTGGCTCAGCCTGTCATCCCAGCACTTTGGGAGGCCCAGGCGAGTGGATTGCCTGAGGCCCGACCTGCCCGGGGAACTTGGCGAGACTTCGTCTCTACAATAAATCAAAGATTAGCCAGGCATGGTAACGCGCACCTGTAGTTCCGGCTACTTGGAAGGCTGAGGCGGAAGGATTGCTGGAGCCCAGCAGGTCGAGGCTGCGGTGGCCGGGAGCGGCCACTGCACTCCAGTCTGGGTGAAAGAGTGAGACTCAAACTCAAAAAAAATTAAAAAAAAAACAAAGAAAGAGCAGGAAACCTGGTCACAGCCAGCACAATCAGGTGACTTGTATGTCCACTTCCCCATTCATGCAGCAGATAGGAAGACAGATTCTGGAGATAATGAAACAGAGAGTTTCTGGCCTTGGGGATGGGGGACGTGGAGAAAAAGGAGTGGGATCAAAATGCAGTGAAAGTCGGTCTTTGGGAACCAGAAGTTGACCTTCCGTACAACCCAGCAATTCCCCTTCTGGGAATATACCCAGAGGAACTCAGATCATTCTACAAAAAAGATACCTGCGCACACATGTTTATTGCAGCACTGTTCACGATAGCAAAAGCATAAAATCAACTGTGCTGCCCATCGAAACTGGACTGGATGGAAAAAAAATGTGATACATATACACAATGGAATAGTACACAGTCAAAAAGGACAAAATTATGGACCTCGCAGTAACTTGGATGTATTTAAAGTCTATCCTACTCTGTGATCTATCACAGAAACAAGAACTGGGTACCACATGTTCTTACTCATAAGTGGGCCGTGAACACCTATCACAATACTACCAAAAAAGGGATTGGCAGTAGCCGGACACTGCCAGTGGGGGGTGGGGGGGACACATAACATCAATAAGAATGCCTGATTCTTTTTTTTTTTTGAGTTGGAGTCTCACTCTGTCGTCCAGACTGGAGTGCAGTGGCC
>NW_007039967.1:131588-133434 GCF_000164805.1 Carlito syrichta | reverse complement strand
TTTTTTGATTTATTGTAGAGATGAGGTCTTGCCAAGTTGCCCAGGCGGGTTTCGAACCCGTGGGCTCAGTCAATCCACTCACCTCAGCCTCCCAAGTTACAGGATTACAGGCTGAGCTACCGAGCCTGGCTGAGTGCCTGATTCTAATCCAGGCAAAGTGAGGTCCAGTGGGAGGCCCAAAACTTCACCTGTACCTAAACCACTTATGTACCCAATCCTGACTCGTAATCCGCAACCCTTTTTTTTTTTTTGGAGGTGTGGTCTCACTCTGTCACCCAAGCTGGAGTGCAGTGGCACACTCACAGCCACCACAGCTTCAACCTGCTGGCTCCGGCGATCCTTCCGCCTCAGCCTTCTGAGTGGCCGGAACTGCAGGCGTGCACTACCACAACAGGCTAATTTTTTATTTATTGTAGAGTCGAGGTCTCGTCAAGTTGCCCGGGTGGGTCGCGAACCCGCGGGTTCAGGTAATCCACTCCCCTCGGCCTTCCAAAGCGCTGGGATGACAGGCTGAGCCACCGAGCCTGGCCTACGCCGCAATTTTAGAAAATAAAAATAAGCCGGGCTCGGTGGCTCAGCCTGTAATCCCGTGTCTTTGGGAGGCTGAGGTGAGTGGATTGCCTGAGCCTGCGGGTTCGCGACCCACCCGGGCAACTTGGTGAGACCTCATCTCTACAATAAATAAAAAATCAGCCAGGTGTGGTAGCGCGTGCCTGTAGTTCCAGCTACTCGGATGGCTGAGGTGGAAGGATCGCCGGAGCTCAGCAGGCGTGGCTGCGGTGGCCAGGAGCGGCCATTGCACTCCAGTCTGGGCGACAGAGTGAGACTCCAACTCAAAAATAAATAAAATAAAATAAAATAAAAATAAAACAAAGAAAGAAAGTCGGCCTTTGGAATTGTATCACTCAATTCTCCTGCCACACACCCTCCCTGCCGTCCCACAATACCCAGCTCTGGGACTCTGGGTGGAGGACTTACGACCTTCAAGCAGACTACACCAGAGAAACTTTTTCTGGAAAAACCAAACTGTGCCAGAGAAAAAAAGCCTCTTGACATGGACAGAGGGTAGCATCCAATGAACAGATCCAGCCAGCCCCGACTGCCCTACTGTAAGTCCACCAGGAGGACTTCCAGAGGGCTCTCCAGCGCCTCCTTCCCAAACACGGATGGACGACCAAGGAACATCATACCATTGAGGAAAGTCTCCAACATGATACAAATCAAACAACAGGACCAGGAGCAGTGGCTCAATCCCAGCACTCTGGGAGGCTGAGGCGGGAGGACTGCTTGAGTCCAGGAGTTCGAGACCAGCCTGGGCAACATAGCGAGACCTCGTCTCTGCCAAAAAATCAAAAAACTAGCCAGGTGTGGTGGCAGGTGCCTGTAGTCCCAGCTTCTCAGAAGGCTGAGGCGGAAGGATCACCTGAGCCCAGGAGGTTGAGGCTGCAGTGAACCGCGATCATGCCACTGCACTCCAGCCTGGGCAACAGAGTGAGATCTTAACTCAAACCTCCTGCCCTCCCAAAAAACATTGTTGAAAAAGCTTCAGCATGCATCAGAATACCTGGAGGGCTTGTTAAAGCACAGGCTACTGGGACCTATCACCAGGGTTTCTGATTCAGTTAGTGCGCCGTGGCGCCCCAGAATGTGCGTTTCTAATATGTTCCCACAGGTGATAATGACACTACTGATCTGGGACCACACTTTGAATCACTCTATTAAGATTAAAGGGCCGGGCTCGGTGGCTCAGCCTGTAATCCCGCGCCTTTGGGAGGCTGAGGTGAGTGATTGTCTGAGCCCGCGGGTTCGAGACCCGCCTGGGCAGTGAGACCTCATCTCTACAACA
>NW_007039967.1:126242-131377 GCF_000164805.1 Carlito syrichta | reverse complement strand
GCACTCCAGTCTGGGTGACAGAGTGAGACTCCAACTCAAAAAAAAAAAAAAAGATTAAAAGGACCTGGCCGGGCTTGGTGGCTCAGCCTATAAATCCCAGCACTTTGGGAGGTTGAGGTGAGAGGATTGCCTGAGCCCTCGAATTCGAGACCAGCCTAGGCAACTTGGGGAGATCTCATCTCTACAATAAATCAAGAAAAAGTAGTCAGGTGTGATGGCCTTTCAGCTACTTGAAAGGCTGACGCAGAAGAGTCGCCTGAGCCCAGCAGGTCGAGGCTGCAGTGGCCATGAGCTTGCCACTACACCCCCAGCCTGGGAGACAGAGTGAGACTCCAACTCAAAATTTAAAAAAAAGATTAAGGTCGGGCTCAGTGGCTCAGCCTCTAATCCCAGGGCTTTGGGAGGCCGAGATGAGTGAATTGTTTGAGCCCATGGCTTCGAGACCCACCTGGGCCACTTGGCGAGACCTCATTTCTACAATAAGTCAAAAATCAGCTGGGCTCGGTGGCTCAGCCTGTAATCCCGCACTTCGGGAGGCTGAGGTGAGTGGATTGCCTGAGCCCGCGGGTTCGAGACCCGCCTGGGCAACTTGGCGAGACCTCATCTCTACAATAAAACAAAAAATCAGCTGGGCATGGTAGCACGTGCCTGTAATTCCGGCTACTTGGAAGGCTGAGGCGGAAGGATCGCCGGAGCCCGGCAGGTCGAGGCTGCGGTGGCTGGGATGTGGTAGTGCATGCCTGTAGTTCCAGCGGCCACTGCACTCCAGTCTGGGCGACAGAGTGAGACTCCAACTCAAAAAAAAAAAAGATTAAAAGGATTTCATAAGAAAAATGAATGAAAAGCAACCCACGCTGATAAAATGTGACGTTTCAATATATCAGAGATAAAAGAAAAAAAAATCCCCAAACTGGGGGTAGGGGAAGGAAGGAGGTGAATTCAAAGCAGGAAGAACTTGACTGCCAAATTAGAAGCTGAGAAACAAAGGAGCGATGTCTTCAAAATTCTGAAGGAAAATTATTTTCAACTTAAAATTCCATACCCAGCCAAAACTATCAATCAAATGTGAAGATGGAATCCAGCCGCGTTAAGTAGGGAAAAAGTCTCTATAATGTTACCTCCCAGACACACTTTTTCAGGAAGCTGCGGGAGGATGTGCTTCATCAAAACAAGGGAGTAAACCAACAAAGAAGAAAACACTGGGCCCAGAGAAAGGAAAAGGGATGAGCAGAGATGAGACATCCCAGATGTCAGGTGGACCCCAGCCCAGAGAGAGCTCATCCAGAGGAAAAAAGCGTAGGCATGGAGCACCCCAGAACAAGAGCCTCCAAAGAAAGAGAAAAATAGAAGTCCTAAGATTGTATGGCAGGTTGGGCCATATGCAAAATTGTACTGAGAGGGCGTTTTACAGAACTGTTGAAGGGTGTGGGAAGACAGAGCCAGAGATTCAAAGAAAACCAAGCAAATAAAAAATGAAGCAACTAACTCCAGAAAAAAAAAAAACCACCAGAAAAGTTGTACAAGAGAGGAAATGTAAACAGAGTATACAACAAAAAGTTATTTAGAAAAGGAAATGTAACCGGAATACTTGCCTCAAGAATAAACAATAGTTACAAACTCGGTAATGAAATCACGGGATATGAATTTATCCATAAATTATGGTGTAAACATAATGGGGATGGGAGAGGGGAAGAGGCAAACAGAAAATAAAAAATCCTTCACTTTCAAAACAAGTCAGTAAATTAGACGAATCCGGCACGGTGGTTCAAGTCTGTAATCCCAGCACTTTGTGAGGTGGAGGCAAGAGGATTGCCTGAGCCCAGGGATTCGAGACCAACCCGGGCAACTTGACGAGACCTCATTTCAACAATAAACCAAAAAATTAGCTGGGCTTGATGGCATATGCTTGTAGTTCCAGCTACTTGAAAGGCTGAGGTGGAAAGATGGCCTGAGCACAGCAGTTGGAGGCTGCAGTGGCCATGAGCGTGCCACTGTACTCCAGCCTAGATGACAGAGTGAGACTCCAGCTCAAAAAAAAAAAAAATTAGATGAATCCAGAAAGGCAGTACGTATATTATTCCCAAATAAAGAAGGAAATACCAGAAGAAACAGCTAAGAGTTTAAAGCAGTTGCCCCTAGGGACTAGGATGAATTGGAAGAAACGCCATGGGACTTCTGTTTTTGTTACAAGCCTTTTAGCACTATTTGACTTTTGGGCTACGCATATGTATTATCTTGATGAAATAAATATTGGTTTTATGAAGCCACTATCACTCTGGGCCACATCTTTCACCACAGCACGCCTGCAGGACTCTGTGGGCTCAGAGGAACGGGGATTTCTCCCCTTCTCTTCCTCTAGTTGGTATTATTCATCTGCTTACCTCTCTTCCTCTCTCAAAAGGAATTTCTAGGCCAGGTGCAGTGGTTCATGCCAATAATCCCAGCACTTTGGGAGACCCAGGCAGGAAGATCGCTTGAACCCAGGAGTAGGAGAGCAGCTTTGACAACATAGTGAGACCTCCTCTCTACAAATATTCAAAAAATTAGCTGGGCATGTTGCTGTAGTCCCAGCCCGTAGTCCCAGCTATTCGGGAGGCCGAGATGGGAGGGCCGAGGCCAGGAGTTTGAGGATGCGGTGAGCCATGAGAGTGCCACTGTACTCCAGCCTGGGCGACAGAGTGAGATTCCAACTAAAAAAAATTTTTTTCTGCAGCCCTCCGGTAGCCGCCATCAATCAGCCAGGTGGCTGTAATGAACTGTTTCTTTTTTTTTTATATTTATTTTAAATATGTGGGGTACAATTCAGGGTTAGGTATACAAATGTTCATTATGCAGGTACCCTTGTTGATGAGGTGTGCCCCCCCCTCCTGGCAGTTTCCCATTCCTGCCAATCCCTTTTTTATAGTATTACGATTGTTGTTCAAGGTCCGCTTATGAGTGAGAGCATGTGATACTCAGCTCTTTGCTTCTGTGATAGGTCATTGAGTATTATAGCCTCTAAATCTATCCAACTTGCTGTGAAGTTCATAATTTTGTTCTTCTTTATGGCTGTGCAATATTCCATCATGTACATGTGCCACATTTTTTTTCTTGGAAAGTGAGAAAGCAGGATTTATTGAGAGGACAGAAAATCTCCCATGGGGAAGGGGACCTGAAGGGATTGCCCACATTTTTTTTTATTCAGTCCATTTTTGGTTTTTTTGTTTGTTTTGTTTATTTTGAGTTGGATTCTCACTCTGTCGCCCAGACTGGAGTGCAGTGGCCGCTCCCGGCCACCGCAGCCTCGACCTGCTAGGCTCCGGCGATCCTTCCGCCTCAGCCTTCCAAGTAGCTGGAACTACAGGTGCGCGCTACCACGCCCGGCTGATTTTTTGGTTTATTGTAGAGATGATGTCTCGCCAAGTTGCCCAGGCGGGTCTCGAACCTGCGGGCTCAGGCAATCCACTCACCTCAGCCTCCCAAAGGCACGGGATTACAGGCTGAGCCACCAAGCCCGGCTTATTCAGTTCATTTTTGATGGACAGTACGGTTGTTCCATGTTTTTGCTATTGTAAATAATGCAGCAATAAACATGCGTGGGCAGGTATCTTTTTCATAGAGTGATTTAAATTCCTCCGGGTATATTCCCAGTAGGGGGATTGCGGGGTCCTATGGGAGATGAACTCTGTTTCTAAAACAGGCCTCTGGGGCTTTGCATGCCCTGTGCCCTTTACCTGCAAGGCTATTCTTCCCGACAACTGCTAACTCTGGTTGACACTTGAGGCCTCCGCTGAGATAATGCTTCCTCCATAGCTGTTCCCTCCTGTCTCAGCCATGAGCTTCCCTGCTATTTCCCTTGCTAGAGCCGTTGGGGTCAGCACCGTGTGTTGTAATCGCCTCTCACTTTGGTGATCCCATTAGACTGTAAGCTCCATGAGGGCAGGAACTCTTATTCACAGTAGCCTCAGGACAAGGCCTGGTACTGGTTAAGGAGTCAGTAATTGTGCAAATAGATAAATGCGTGACTCACTTTTAGTAAGGGCTCAATAACTAGTTGAGTGAATTAATAATTCACAAAGATATGCAGACCCTCCCCCTAAGTATTTTTTTTTTTTTTTTTTGAGTTGGAGTCTCACTCTGTCACCCAGACTGAAGTGCAGTGGCCGCTCCCAGCTACCGCAGCCTCGACCTGCTGGGCTCCAGCGATCCTTCCGCCTCAGCCTTCCAAGTAGCTGGAACTACAGGCGTGTGCTACCACACCCAGCTAATTTTTTGATTTATTGTAGAGATGAGGTTTCACCAAGTTGCCTAGGCGGGTCACAAACCCGCAGGTTCAGGCAATCCACTCACCTCAGCCTCCCAAGGCGCAGGATTACAGACTGAGCCACCGAGCCCAGCTCCCCCTAAGTATTTAAAGTCTTTGCCTCCCTTCTGCCATCTCCTTCTACCACCTACTCTCCCTCCTTTCTACAAGCGAGGTAGGGTAGTTAGCGTATGTTAAACATAGATAGATATATTTCTTATGGGCAGTTCTTAGTAAGGAAGCATCCAGACATTTTGTCAGCAGGCCAAACCGCCCCGCGGGCTGAAATATGGATTCAATGTGGACTCCCAGTCCACCCCACCCTCTCAGCTCACCAAAGGAAAACCCCATCAAGGTGATTCCCCACCTGGGACTCGAAAGCTGTACAAATGTAAATCAGACAACCTTTTAGTTCTTAGTCACCAAGTCTGGCAAGTCAGCCTACCAAAGGTAAAATGGATGGCAGTCTTTCTACACCAGTGTGTAGACTACTAATTAGCATATCAATAACTAGGTAGCTCTGTTTACCTTTTCTTTTTTTTTTTTTGTCTCACTCTGTCACCCACACTGGAGTGCAGTGGCACACTCCCAGCCACTGCAACCTTGACCCACTGGACTCCGGCAATCCTTCTGCCTCAGCCCTCCAAGTCGCCGGAACTACAGACACGCGCTACCACGACCCCGCTAACTTTTTCTTTATTGTAGAGATGAGGTCTCACCAAGTTGCCTGGGCGGGTCTCAAATCCGCAGGCTCGGCCTCCCAAAGTGCTGGGATTACAGGCTGAGCCACCAAGCCCTGCCTACCTTTTCATAAAAAGCAAAAATACAAGCTGGGCTCAGTGGCTCAGCCTGT
>NW_007039967.1:121628-126222 GCF_000164805.1 Carlito syrichta | reverse complement strand
GCGGGTTCAAGACCCGCCCGGGCAACTTGGCGAGACCTCATCTCTACAATAAATCAAAAATGAGCCGGGCGTGGTAGTGCGCGCCTGTAGTCCCAGCTACTTGGAAGGCTGAGGCGGAAGGATCGTCGGAGCCTAGCGGTCGAGACTGCGGTGGCCCGGGGTGGCCACTGCACTCCAGTCTGGGTGACAGAGTGAGACTCCAACTCAAAAAAAAAGCAAAAATACAGTCTTTCTCCAAGATGCCGGTGTGGAGGCACCTTTTCCTATAGCTCTCTTCTTCTCTTTCCCTGATAAACTGTTTTAAAAGCTTTACTGGCTGGTCTGAAACTCCTTTCAGTGCCGAGTGAAAGCGCCCATGAGTTTTACACCACACCCCATCCCACTCAGCAACACAGGGTCCCACTTCTTAGGCAGTTGGCTGTGGCCAGTGCTCCACCTCCAATCCATCCACTCTTGCCTCAACCCCATGAACAAGCCAGGGCCCCTTCATATGGCCGGGGCCGCTCCAGTACGGGGCTTTCTGACTATGAGTTTGTACCAGATTGGAATGAGCTGCTTAGGGGGTGTCTGTCTGTCTAGCCCCGAAGGAAATCAATCCCCTCTGTTTCCCTCTCCCCAATCCCAAAGTACAGCTTTCAGAGGTCTGGGGCCCAGGCTGAGCAGAGGGCACCTGGTCAACTTTGGACCCTGACCTGTCTGACAAGTATAGTGTTAGGTCACAATTCCAGCAGGATTTGCCAGGGGTGGGGTTGTGTCTGGTGTGTAATCCAGTGCCGTGAGAAGGATGCAAAGAACTGCACTGAAGTTAGGTTGGAAAATATAGTTTATTTAGAAAGTAAATTGGGGGGGGGCAGAGAGAGAGATTTACTTCTCCAAGATAGGGAAGGGGGCCAAAGCTAAGAAACATGGTGGTAGTAGCTCAGAGAGTCACGTGGATACACCAGAGTTTAGCAAAGCAATGGCAGTTGGTTACTCAAGGATGAATGCTCTGAAACATTCCCCTTGATGGGGGTGCAGGTTTTTAAGGTCGCTGTGTGGTGGTCTGCTCCAGTCATCGCAGAGGACAGGTACGTCAGGTGATGGACAGAAGTCAGATGGTGGGTGGTGGGTTAAAACCGGCCATGGTGATGGGGTCTGTCTGTGCCATGAAGGTCAAGAGGAGCTGGTTAGGTTAACTTGGATCTTACGGGGAGAGAGGCAAATACTTGAAAGAGAAATTATCAATAGCTAACTCTGAGAAACTGGTTTTGTCCTTGGCTAGGGATTAGAGGGTAAATCAAGCAAACCGCTTGAAAAACATGAGATTTAGGCAAGTTAAAATGGCTGCTCACTGGGTGTATTAAATCCATGTTATGTCCTTTCAGATAGATGTTGGCCTAAACCAAGCTGCTGGCCCTACCCAGTCTTCTCACTTCCCCATCTATTTTGCAGGCCAAAAGTTGGGACTCCAGCCCTTCATACCCCGATGACTTTGCACACAGGCAGGGTGCAGGGACCCCGGACGTAAGGGGCGTGGGTCTCAGCACCAGCCAGACACATAGCAAGGGGGTGCAGGGACAGCTGGAGGCAAGGGTCCTGGGCAGGCAAAGGAGGGTAAAAGCCCCTCTTGCCGCCCATGGAGTTCTGAGGCCAAAAGAAGCTGCCCTCCCCCGCCAGGAGGACTGGGGAGAAGGGACTAGAATCTGCATGACGGGAAGGCCTCAAGGTCGCCCGCCCGGGTCAGGGGCGTCCTGCCTCCCCACCCCCACCGTGCCACGTGACCTCAAAGGGCCGCGGGGCTGTGGAATGCAGCGACCTAAGCCGTGCCCCCGAGGGGCCGACTGGGCGGCGGGGAGGAGGCGTGGAAGAAGGGGGAGGAGGGGCCGCCCGGGGCCGCAGGACTGCGGGGGTGGGGGGGAGGCGCGGGAGGGGCCCCTTCTGTCCTTTCCCCACCGCGCGGGCAGGGAGGCGTGAAGGAAGAGGGCGATTTGGCTTCGTCCAGGGAACCCGTAAATACTGGCCGAGAAACTCGATCGGCTCCTGTCGCTTCCCTATTTAGGAAAGGGCTGGAGCCAGGCGTTTAGTGTCTGCTAGGGGCGCAAGTCACGTGGCCGCCCAGGACCGGTGGGGGGCTGGGAGGGGTGTGCTCCCGACGGTTTGCGGAGATCAGGGGAGGGGGGCGTCCCGGCCAACCTTGGGCACACTGACTATGGGGTGGGACGGTCAGGGGCCTGCCCTGCTCGGGTTCATCCTCCCCAAGCGCCCTTGGTGAACGCTAGGGCAAGGTGTGTGAGTCGGTTGCACCAAGCCTAAGTTGGCTTGAGTATTTTTTTTTTTTTTTTTGAGTTGGAGTCTCACTCTGTCACCCAGACTTGAGTGCAATGGCCACTCCCGGCCACCGCAGCCACGACCTGATGGGCTCCAGCGATCCTTCTGCCTCAGCCTTTCGAGTAGCTGGAATTACAGGCGCGCACTACCACGCCGGCTAATTGTTTGATGTATTGTAGAGATGAGGTCTCGCCTGCCCAGGCGGGTCTCGAACCTTCAGGCTCAGGCAATCCACTCACCTCAGCCTCCCAAAGTCGCGGGATTACAGGCTGAGCCACCGAGCCCGGCTTGACTTGAGTCTTGTTTGGGAATTCTAGTGTAGACCTGACTTCTGGGTGCCAAGCTTCCGCCGGGGGTGACAGGCAGGGTGCTACTTGGGGTCTGGGACACTGTCCCTGACTGGGTCGAAGAGAAAGTGACCAGGAGCCAGACGTCTTGCCTCCCAGCCTTCCTGGCTCAGCTCCCCCAGGGAGATGAGCAGTGCCCAGAAAGGAAGGTGCCCACTGGGACTGGCTTCCAGCAGAGAACTGTGTGCCAGGCTCCATGAGAGATGCCAGGGGTGTGCAGGAAAACAAGACAGTGCTTGCCCTGAAGGAGCTTCCCTGCAGTCAGGCAACAGGAAAGGAAACCAGAAAAGATGAAGCTGGGAGAAGCATGAGTCAGCTGAGGGCCTGGGAGGATTGGAGGCCGAGGTGGCACTTGGACTGTATCTTCAAGGATGAGGAGGGGGCAAGGCATCCAGGAAGAGAGAACGGCCTGAGCAAAGGGATGGGGGCGCAGGACCCCAGGGGCTTAGTCCTCCTGACAGAAGCACAGGGGTGTGGAGAAAGCGTAGGTGGTGGGTGGGCAAACCAACAGCGGCTAGATCTTGGAGACCATGGTGCCCAGCGAGGCCTCTGCGCTTCCTTCCGAAAGTCTTGGGGAACTGCTGCATCATCAGGATCAGGTCACAGATTTGCATTTTCTCAGAGAGCCGGGGATGGATTTGGATTTGGATTTGGGATGCAGAGAATGAAAAAGGTTGATTAGGAGGCTGTTGCCAGCCGGGCTCGATGGCTCAGCCTGTAATCCCGCGCCTTTGGGAGGCTGAGGTGAGTGGATTGCCTGAGTCCGAGGGTTCGAGACCCATCTGGGCAGGCGAGACCTCATCTCTACAATAAAACAAAAAAATTAGCCAGGTGTGGTAGTGCGCGCCTGTAGTTCCTGCTACTTGGAAGGCTGAGGCGGAAGGATCACCGGAGCCCAGCCACTGCACTCCAGTCAGGGTGACAGAGTGAGACTCCAACTCAAAAAAAAAAAGGAGGCTGTTCCACCTCCCTTGAGACAGCGGTCTTGCAGGAGAATGGAAGGAAGGAAAGGGCCTGACACGCACTTCAGAGGTGGGGACCGCTGGGTCTCAGGCCTGGCTGGGGGTAGGCATGAGCCAGGTGGGAGAGGCTTGTGACCAGGGCAGCTGATGGATGCAGAAGGAACAGGTTTGGAGGTGATGACCAGAGGAGTATTTATTGAGCACTTAGTGTTTCAGGCAGGAAACACTCCACATGTTATCTCATTTAATCCTCACCATGACCTATGAAGTAGGTACTATTGTTATCTCCATTTTAATTCGGGGAAACTGAGTTAAGAGGGTAAGTAACTAAGTGGTAGGGTTGGAATGCGCATGCCTACACCTTGCAGAATGGCTCCTCCACAATCTGAAGCTGCAATGAGGTTTCCCAGGCTGCTCTACAGAAAAGCCATGATCCCTCCCACAGGTTCCTCCCTCCCTCCCTCCCCAGCCCTCACAACTGGCACCTCCACAGCTTTTGATGTCACCCATGTCTCTCCCTCTCACCCCAGCTCACCTCAGTCCCAGGACCTTGCCCTGGGAAGCCAGGTTAGGACGCTACCACACAAGCCTAGTGACAGGAGGGCCCAGGACTCTGGAATCTTTGACGCTGAGACCTTACCTTCCCAGTTATAATACAAAGCAGAAGCCAAACATGGTGGTGGTTTACACCTGTAATCTAGGCACTTTGGGAGGCGGAGGTGAGAGGACTGCCTGAGCCCTGGAGTTCAAGACCAACCTGAGCAACATGGCGAGATCTTGTCTCTACAGTAAATTAAAAAATCAGCCGGGCATGGTAGCACACGCCTGTGGTTCCAACTACTTGGAAGGCTGAGGTGGGAGGATCACATGAGTCCAGTAGGTCGAGGTGTGGTGGCTGTAAGCATGCCACTGCACTCCAGGTTGGGTGACAAAGTGAGACTCCAACTCAAAAAAAAAAAAAAAAAAAGCCGGGCTCGG
>NW_007039967.1:120364-121510 GCF_000164805.1 Carlito syrichta | reverse complement strand
AACCCAAAAAAAAAAAAAAAAGCAAAGCAGAACTGAGCCTGCAGGAACAATCAGAGGAACCGAAAAATTGGATGTGTTCCATTTGTAATTTTTTTTCTTGAGTTGGAGTCTCACTCTGTCACCTAGGCTGGAGTGCAGTGGCACGCTCGTGGCCACTGCAGTCTCAACCTGCTGGACTCAGGTGATCCTTTCATGTCAGTCTTCCAAGTAGCTGGAACTACAGGCATGCACCACCATGCCCCACTAATTAGATTTATTGTGTAGATGAGGTCTTGCCAAGTTGCTCAGGCTCAAACCCTGAGGGCTCAGGCAATCTTCTCACCTCAGCCTCCCAAAGTGCTGGGATTATAGGCATGAGCCACGCTCAGCCTTTTTTTTTAATTTTTTCTTTTAGAGATGAGGTCTCGCTGAGTTGCCCAGGCTGGTCTCGAACCCCTGAGCTCAGGCAATCCTCTCGCCTCCATCTCCCAGAGAGCTGGGATTACAAGCATGAGCCATCACACCCAGCCTGTTTTTGTTTTTTGTTTTTTTGAGTTGGAGTCTTGCTCGTTGCCCAGACTGACCTCAACCTGCTGGGCTTTGGCGATCCTTCCGCCTCAGCCTTCCAAGTAGCTGGAACTACAGGCGCGTGCTACCATGCCCGGCTAATTTTTTGATTTATTGTAGAGATGAGGTCTCGCCAAGTTGCCCAGGCAGGTCTCAAACCCACGGGCTCAGGCAATTCACTCATCTCAGCCTCCCAAGGCTCAGGATTACAGGCTGAGCCACCGAGCCCGGCTTTTTTTTTTTTTTTTTTGAGTTGGCGTCTCATTCTGTCGCCCAGACTGGAGTGCAGTGTCTGCTCCCGGCCATCGCAGCCTTGACCTGCTGGGCTCCGGCGATCCTTCCTTCTCAGCCTTCCAAGTAGCTGGAACTACAGGCACGTGCTACCATGCCCAGCTAATTTTTTTATTTATTGTAGAGATAAGGTCTCTCCAAGTCGCCCAGTCAGAACCCAGTCAGGTCTCGAACCCGCGGGCTCAGGCAATCCACTTACCTTGGTCTCCCAAAGCGCTGGGATTACAGGCTGAGCCACTGAGCCCGGCCTAATTTTTTTTTTTTTTGAGTTGGAGTCTCACTCTGTTGCCCAGAACTGGAGTGCAGTGG
>NW_007039967.1:117899-120013 GCF_000164805.1 Carlito syrichta | reverse complement strand
TGCAATCAGGACCTTCCCTGGCCTTGGCTGGGGAACACCCAATCTGACTTCAACAGCCACAGGGGACAGACAGGCACAGCCACCTAGTGCAAGCCCATTCTACTCTCCCCCTGCTGCAGCATTCCGGGGGAGCAGGGACAGTGCTGCTGTTTCCAAACTGCCTCCCACCCACCTCAGAGAGGTCAGGGAAATGGGATAGAGCAGGCAGATAACCAGGAGAGTCAGTGGGTTGTCTCTTGGGAGCAGTTTCAGGCCTAGAGAAGCCTGGCTTCGGCCATCTCCCCTGAACCTAGTTAAATGAACTACCTGGGGTTATACCGCCAATCATGGGGTCAGGGCCTCTAGAGGGGAGGCTCGTGAGACTGTTTTAGACAGAAGGTAGAGGTCCTCTTGTCTCCCCCCTCCCTGAGCACCTTAACTGCAGGAAAGAGGCCTGCCATGACCCCCGAGAGTTTTCTGGAGTCGAGACCCATTCTTAGTCACCTGGGGACAGAGCAGTGAGACGCTCACGGTATCAAGAGCCCTGCCTGTTTGAGGTTCCAGGCTCCAGCAAGTTGCCACTGCTTTTTTCCAGAGGCACAAGGGTCCTTCCCAGGCCTCCCAGGGACCTCCCCTCAGCCACCCCTCCTCCCTCATTCCCCCCTCCTTGCTGGGTTCTGTTACACATAAACCTGTCTGACCTTGGAGTAAGAGGTGTTTGAGGGTCATGTCCTCTGTATCTTTAGGGACAGCCAAAATCTTGCACATAGTAGGCACCTACAGCAGATGGGAGGTGAACGGGGTATTGTTCTAACACTGGGTCACAACCCAGTGGTAGGTAGTGAAATCAATTTACTGGGTCATGGCTAGTATCTTTAAAAAAAGGAAACAATACAATACTGCACAGGCAATAAAAAAGTGGCAGAGGCTGGGCTTGGTGGCTCAGCCTGTCATTCCAGCACTTTGGGAGGCCGAGGCAAGTGAATTGCCTAAACCTGCAGGTTCGAGACCAGCCCCGGCAACTTGGTGAGACATTGTCTCTACAATAAAATCAAAAATTAGCCAGGTGCGGTAGCGCACGCCTGTAGTACTAGCTACTTGGAAGGCTGAGACAGAAGGATCGCTGGAGCCCAGCGGGTCGAGGCTGTGGTGGCCGTGAGCGTGTGTGACACTGCATTCCAACCTGGGCAACAGTGAGACTCCAACTCCAACTCCAAAAAAAAAAAGAGTATAGAAGAGCACACACAGCAAGGGTAAATATTGTCTATGAAACTTTTGTTTCAGTTTTCTTATAAAATGTTTTTTGCTGTGGGTAACCGAACATTGGTTAAGACATAAAGTCAATCCGTACAGCAAACACATAAAGGCCACCCGTTCTGTGTTAGGCATAATAGACCCAGTAAAGAATAAGCAGTCCCTGGCCAGATGAAGTGGCTCACACCTGTAATGAGGCTGAGGTGGGAGGATGGCTTGAGGCCAGGAGTTTAAGAGCAACATAGCAACATAACATCCTCACAAAATATTTTTTAAAAATTAGCCAGATGTGGTACATATCTGTAGTCCCAGCTAGCTACTCTGGAGGTTGAGGCAGGAGAATCACTTGAGCCTGGGCATTGGAGGCTGCAGTGAGCTATGATTACACCACTATACTCCAGTCTGGGCAAAAGAGCAAGATTCTTGTCTTTAAAAAAAAAAAAAAAAGGAAAGAAAGCCCCTAGTCTCAATCTACTTTCTGGTGGGAAAGCCAATAAGCAAACAGTTGCCAAGATATGGTGCTAAGTGCCCTGAGGAAGTTTATAGGAGGCTGTAAAACCCTGGCATGAGAGCTGGCATCTCAGAGGGTCTCCCAGGGAAGATGACTGTGAGCCGTGAGCATGCCACTGCACTCCAGCCTGGGCCACAGAGTGAGACTCCAACCCAAAAAAATCAAAATAAATAGATAAATAAAAGTGAGAGATCAAATGAGACAGATGATATCTGTGAAAGTACTTTGTAAACCATAAAACTATTTAAAGTGCCTGGGCATGGTGGCTCCCACCTGAAATCCCAGCACTGTGGAAGACTGAGGCAGGAGAATTTCTTTTTTTTTTTTGAGTTGGAGTCTCACTCTGTCACCCAAACTGGAGTGCAGTGGC
>NW_007039967.1:115177-117788 GCF_000164805.1 Carlito syrichta | reverse complement strand
CTAATTTTTGATTTATTGTAGAGATGAGGTCTCGACAAGTTGCCCAGGCGGGTCTCGAACTCGCGGGCTCAGGCAATCTACTCACCTCGGGATTACAGGCTGAGCCACCGAGCCCGACTGGGAGAATTTCTTGTCTAGGAGTTCAAGACTAGCCTGAGCAACAAAGTGAAACCTTGTATCTACAAAAAAAATTAAATAAATAAATTAGCCAGGTATGGTAGGGCACACTTGTAGTCCCAGCTACTTGGGATGCTGAGGTGGAAGGATCACTTGAGCCCCGAAGGTTGAGGCTGCCACGCACTATAATTGTCATGATCCTGTCATTGCATTCCATCTTGCGTGACACAGACCTCGACTCAAAAAAAAAATTTATATATATATATTTTTTGTTGAGTAGGGGTCTCACTCTATCGCCTGGGCTAGAGTGCAGTGACAAGCTCATGGCCACCGCAGCCTCAACCTGCTGGGCTCAGGTGATCCTTCTGTCTCAGCCTTCCAAGTAGCTGGAACTACAGACGTAAGCCACCACACCTGGCTAATTTTTTGATTTATTGTCTTGCCAAGTTGCAGCTGGTCTCAAACCCCTGGGCTCAGGCAATCTTCTCACCTCGACCTCTCAAATTGCTGGGGTTACAGGTGTGAGCCACCGCATGCGGCCAAAACGATATAAACTATAAGTGGGGAGGGATCATCTGTATGGATGAGGAAGTGGAAGCATAGAGGTGAAGTCTCCTCTCCTACAATATATCCCTAGGGGTAGCTGGTCCCCCTCAGTCCTCAATCCTCCTGCCTGCCCTCCCACTGCAACTGAACTCCCTTGCAAGGGGCAGGGTCTGAAAAAGTCCCTAGCAGCCTAACTACTGAAGATCTACCTTAAGGATCCTATTGTTTTAATGGTGGGAGGTAAATAGTCAGAACTCTCCCGTTTCTCCTTCTGTTAATGAATTAAAATCTACCCAAATTCAGTTTTTAAAGTTACATAAGCATCATTCAGATCCTCTGTAACCGCCACTTTCATTTTGGAAAAACAGCATTTCCATTAAAATGGTGTTATATAAAAAGGTTTTGTGTATGTGTGTAGGAACAGTAAAACGAGGCCCTCATGAGCACTGTTAGGGCACCCAGGTACACACATATCACAGCCTCACCTGTTCTCGAAGAGGGGGGCCACAGGGAGCAGGTTTCTGATAATACCTGGCGAGTGCATTCGTGACCTCCTTGGCCTCTGACCGCCAGTAAGACCTGATGCATGTTGGGTAATGGGAATTGCAGCAGGAGGGAAGCCCCTTCCTTGGCAGGGTGAGTTCCATGGACTCACAGAGCATCAGGGGCGGAATTTGCTCCGAAGTCACCCAGTGCAATCTCATGCTCTACCACGCTTGCCAGCCTTGTCCTGAAAAGCTCCCGTGGTCCCAAAGCAGCCCATGACACCTGTGGACTGGTGGAAATCACTGGAAAAGCCCTGATATCGAGCTGAGACCTGCCTTTCTGGAGGGAACAAATGTAAAGCCTTCACCTACAACCTTGAGCCTGGACTCAGCAGATGCCACGGCCAGCGGAGGGCTGGCGAGCAGAAGGGCAGCCCGAGTTCACCAAGCTCTTCCCTCAGAGACCTCCATCCCTCCAAACCGAGGCTGAGACTATAAGGTGTGGGTGGGGGAAGGGGGGAGGCAGGGCTAGGTTGGGAGGAGGCGGGGCCGCCTAAAGGGGAATGAGTGGCTTTGAGGGAAGCCCCGCACCTCAGGGCTCATTTGAAGGGTGGAGGTCACGCAGCCTCGGGGTCAGTTCCAGCTCTTACACTCCGGAGTCCTAGATCCGCGCCCCTCCCCTCGTTGATTGTACTTTTAGGACACTCGGTAGGTCCTCGACTCGAGGGCTAAGCAGGAAGTAAGGTAAGTGTCGCGAGCCCCAGCCCCCACCCCTGGCCCGGCCTGGTGAGGCTTCGCGGCTCGCCCCGGTTACCCGACAGGCGAGACCGCCCCACCTTCCCCTACCGAAGCCTCAGAGCCAAGAACCGAGCACCGAGCACGGAAACGTGAGCTATGGAGTGGCCTTTTAAGTAGTTGGGAAGGGGGTGTGGCCGAGGAGACGGGGAGGCCGCAGCCTGGCAAGGGGGCGTGGTCCGGGGGCGTGGCCGTGGCGCCTGGAATGTTGTTGGGTCCTCGCACCGCATAGTAAGGAGGGGCCACGCCCCCTTTCTCCAAGAGGGCCAATCGGAGCGCCGGAGCGGTTTCAAGTCTCCCCCGCCAGCCTGCCCGCCCGCCGCCCCACCCCCCTCGGGGATTCGCTTTTTCCGTGACAAAATAGCGAAGCTCCGGACTGTCCGCAGCCCGGCCGCTTACAGGTGGAGGGGCTGGGGGCCTAGGACGCTGCCCCGGAGCGGAAAGCGCCGGTTGCCCGCGAAGAGGCCGGGTCGAGGGCCGGGAGGCGCGCGGGGGTGGGCGCTGCAGCCGCGGGTTGTTTATCTGGAGTACGGAGGGGAGGGGGGAGCCTGGAAACCGCCCCGTGTCCCATTTCCTCCTCTTGTTTTCGCTCCGGATTCTCCATGTTGGACCCAAACTGAGGAGCCCGGAGCTGCCGCCGGGGGATCGGGGCCGGGGGCACCCGGGGG
>NW_007039967.1:114692-115154 GCF_000164805.1 Carlito syrichta | reverse complement strand
GCCAGCCCGGGCCCGCGGGATTGTTAGATGGAACACGGCTCCATCATCACCCAGGCGCGGAGGGAAGACGCCCTGGTGCTCACCAAGCAAGGTAGGGGCAGCAACTTCCCAAAACTTTGCGTCGCCCCCGGGCGGGGAGGGGGCTAGCACAGCCCCGAACCCCGGTCCCGACCCCTGACTTCCCGGGGCTCGGAGCCGGCGATTCCGATTGGACCCCCTGGTCCATCCGCCCCCGCGTCCCGGTCGGCCCTCAGACCCCGGTGGGGGCTGCGAGGGGCCCGGGATCTCAGCGCCCGAGGGGGAGGGGAGTCCTCGGCGCAGCTGTCACCCTGTCCCGCAACCCCTCCCCCCGGGACGGGAGAGGTGGAGGGGCCGCTCTCGAAGCCCCTGCCCATCCCGCGCCCGCCCCCCCCGAGTTGGGGGGTGGGGTCGTCACTTTCCTGCGCCGCCGCGCGCGGCGGG